>NC_143046.1:84755000-84775000 GCF_057628025.1 Oncorhynchus mykiss
CTTCCACTAGATGTCAACCGTCTTTAGAAACTTGAATGAGGATTCTACTATAAACAGGGCTCATGAGACCTGTTTGAGTCAGTGGTCTGGCAGAGTGTCTCAGGCTCGTGACGCGCGCTCCCGACAGAGTTACCTCGCGTTCCAGTGCTTTTCTTCAGACATAGGAATTCTCCAGTTGGAACATTATTAATGTTTTATGTTCTCATGATGTTCTCATGAACCGCTCCTTTATAGTAGAATCCTCATTCAACTTTCAAAAGACAGTTGACATCTAGTGGACTCCCTAGGAAGTACAACCTCATGCATTTCTCAATGCGTACTCGGTAGGCTAAGCTTTGAAAAACTACAAACCTCAGATGTACCACTTCTTGGTT
Organism: Oncorhynchus mykiss; assembly: GCF_057628025.1. Lineage (NCBI taxonomy): Eukaryota > Metazoa > Chordata > Actinopteri > Salmoniformes > Salmonidae > Oncorhynchus > Oncorhynchus mykiss. The sequence goes on from NC_143046.1 coordinate 84,755,375, forward strand.
GGATTTTTCTCAGGTTTTCGCCTGCCATATGAGTTCTGTTATACTCACAGACATCATTCAAACATTCAAACAGGGACAGGTGTGTTGTGAAGCCTACCTCCCTGGTGGGTTCTCCGGGGGACAGGGTTGGTGTGTAGCCTACCTCCCTGTTGGTCTCTGGGGACAGGGACAGAACTGAAAGTGCAAACCACCACATTCAACCACGGCAAGGTGCCTGGGAACGTGGTTGAATACACATAGTGCAGTTATGCCCTCCGTAAGGCAATCAAACAAAACATCAGTACAGAGACAAAGTAATGTCGCAATTCAATGGCCCAGACACACGACCTATGTGGCAGAGACTCCAGACATTCATGGTTAACAAAGGGAAAACCATCCACGTCACGGACACCGACATCTTGCTCCTGGACAAGCTAAACACCTTCTTCGCCTGCTTTGAGGATTACACAGTGTCACCAATGCGGCCCACTCCCGAGGACTGTGGGCTTTCGTTTTCCATGGCCGACGTGAGAAGGATGTGTAAACGTGCTAACCCTCGCAAGGCTGCTGGCCCAGACGACATTCCTAGCCGCATCCTCAGAGCATGCGCAGATCAGCTGTCTGGAGTATTTACGGACATATTCAATCTCTCCCTATCCCAGTCTGCTGTCCGCACTTGCTTCAAGATGTTCACCATTGTTCCTGTACCCAAGAAAGTTGAGGTAAGTGAACTAAATACCTATCGCCCCGTAGCACTCACTTCTGTCATCATGAAGTGCTTTGCGAGGCTTGTCAATGACAATGTCATATCACCTCCACCTTACCCGACACCCTAGACCCAATTCAATTGAACCACAGACAATGCAATCACCATCGCAATGCACACTGCCCTTTCCTATCTTGACAAGAATAATATCTGTGTAAGCATACTGTTCTTTGACTAGAGCTCAGCCCTCAACACCATAGTACCCGCCAAGCTACTCATTAAGCTCAGGGCCCTGGGTCTGAACCCTACCCTGTGCAAGTGGGTCCTCGACTTCCTGACGAGTCGCCCCCAGGTGGTGAAGGTAGGAAACAACACCTCCACTACGCTGATCCTCAACACTAGGGCCCCACAAGGGTGCGTGCTCAGCCCCCTCCTGTAGTCCCTGTTCACCCTTGATTGCGTGGTCATGCACGCCTTCAACTCAATCATCACGTGTGCAGACGACACAGTGGTAAGCCTGATTACCAACAATGACAAGACGGACTACAGGGAGGAGGTGAGGGTCCTGGCAGAGTGGAGCAAGGTAAATAACCTCTCCCTCAACGTCAACAAAATGAAGGAGCTGATCTTGGACTTCAGGAGACAGCAGAGGGAACACACCCCCATCCACATCGACAAGACCACAGTGGAGAAGGTGAAAAGCTTCAAGTTCCTCGGCGTACACATCACTGACCATCTGAAATGGTCCACCCACACAGACAGTGTGGTGAAGAACTGACAACAGCTCCTCTTCAACCTCAGGAGGCAGAATAAATTTGGCTTGGCCCCTAACACCCTCACAGACTTTTACAGATGCACCCTTGAAAGCATCTTGTCAGGCTGTATCACCGCCTGGGTACGGCAACTGCACTGCCCGCAACCGCAGGGCTCTCCAGAGTTTGATGCGGGCTGTCCAATTCATCAACGATGGCACACTGCCTGCCCTCCAGGACACCTACAGCACCCAATGTCACAGGAAGGCCAAAAAGACCATCAAGGACATCAACCACCAGAACCACTGCCTGTTTACTCCTCTACCATAAAGAAGGCGAGGTCAGTACAGGTGCAACAAAGCTGGGACCGGGAGCCTAAAAAACTGTTTCTATCACAAGGACATCAGACTGCTAAATAGCCATCACTTGCCAGCCGACACCCAGTACCCTGCCCTGAACTTAGTCCCGGTCACTAGCCGGCTACAACCTGGTTACTCAACTCTGAACATAGTCATGGAATCACTGATCACTTAATTATTATATTATTAATGTTTGCATACTGTTTTACTCATTTCATATGTATATACTGTATTCTACTGTATTCTAGACAATGCTACTCTGATATTGCTCATCCTAATATTTATATATTTCTTAATTCCATTATTTTACTTTTAGATGTGTGTATTGATGTTAATTGTTAGATACTACTGCACTGTTGGAGCGAGGAACACAAGTATTTCACTACACCTGCAATAACATCTGCTAAATATGTGTATGTGACCAATAACATCTGTTAAATATGTGTATGTGACCAATAACATCTGCTAAACATGTGTATGTGACCAATAACATCTGTTAAATATGTGCATGTGACCAATAACATCTGTTAAATATGTGTATGTGACCAATAACATCTGCTAAATGTGTATGTGACCAATAACATCTGCTAAATGTGTATGTGACCAATAACATCTGCTAAATGTGTATGTGACCAATAACATCTGCTAAATATGTGTATGTGACCAATAACAGTTCATTTGATTTGATATAAAATTCTGCCTTCTATGCAGCCTCTAGTTGAGAGCCTCTATTTGCTGGGCCATCAGATACTGATATGGTTGCATCAGATACCGATATGGTTGCATCAGATACCGATATGGTTGCATCAGATACCGATATGGTTGCATCAGATACCGATATGGTTGCATCAGATACCGATATGGTTGCATCAGATACCGATGTGGTTGCATCAGATACCGATATGGTTGCATCAGATACCGATATGGTTGCATCAGATACCGATATGGTTGCATCAGATACCGATATGGTTGCATCAGATACCGATATGGTTGCATCAGATACCGATATGGTTGCATCAGATACCGATATGGTTGCATCAGAAGCCGATATGGTTGCATCAGATACCGATATGGTTGCATCAGATACCGATATGGTTGCATCAGATACCGATATGGTTGCATCAGATACCGATATGGTTGCATCAGATACTGATATGGTTGCATCAGATACCGATTAGGTTGCATCAGATACTGATATGGTTGCACAGACGATTGACTGTCCTTTTGTATTGCCTGGAAGTATGGGACTTGTAGGATTTGAACAACTGCCTTATGTTTTTTCCTGTCAGCATCCAGTCCAACAAATAGATATACTATTTTTTCGTAACCAATTCATCAGTTGGAAGAGACAAAAAAACAAAAAACACTTAACACTAAAGTCCAAAACAGCAGTAGCAGACACTAAAAGCTGCTGACCCTACAATTTAAAAACATCCTGCTTCTGAAGTGAAACTGATTCAACCTGCGTATACAGTAGACTTGACTCTGACTCTCACAGTAATTGAATAGGAGGTCAGACATCTCTGCTGGTGTGAGACGGCACAATTAGACTAACACTGTCATGAATAACCAGAGTCGAGGATTTAGACCCATTACCACAGAAGAAGACCATTATAAAGCTGACAACAACCCCAGGCCTAAACATGCAATTATACACGGCTACTAGAGTCAGAAGGGGGAGAAAAGGAATTCAGGTTCACAGAGGCTTCTGACTTAACAGCTTTCAGCAAGTGATCAGAGAGGAGGAGCGTTGGGAGAAATGTGGAAAAAACATTTGGGGTCTGGGAGAAAGAAAACACCACTCGGGCCTAAAGGAACCAAGTTCTGCAACTTGTAGATGGTAGATGGTGACGTAGTCCCACTCACGTTGACTCAATGAATCATGGTGAATGGTGGATAAGACGTGAATCTTTTCAAAGTGCAACTCTTATGTATCTTCCGATATGCTTTCGTTGTTGAATCATTCCTAGCACAAATGCTTTTTAAAGAATGAACGCTCTTTAGTCCAAAAATTACTCTCTCAACTTCCAAAACATCTGCTAATATCCAGTTTTACAACTCTCTGAAAACAAAGCCATTTTGTCATACTCTACATGCTATTCCAGCATAGCTCAGGTCCCTATACGTCAGCTGTGTGGTGATGTGAGGTCCAGACAGGACCTAGATCATCAGCTGTGTGGTGATGTGGAGTCCAGGCAGGACCTTGATCATCATTTGTGTGGGGATGTGGTGTCCAAACGGGACCTAGATCATCAGCTGTGTGGTGAAGTGAGTTCCAGACAGGAACTAGATCATCAGCTGTGTGGTGAGGTGAGGTCCAGACAGGACCTACCATCAGCTGTTTGGTGATGTGAGGTCCAGACAGGACCTAGATCATCAGCTGTGTGGCGATGTGGAATCCAGACAGGAACTACATCATCAGCTGTGTGGTGATGTGGAGTCCAGACAGGACGTAGATCATCAGCTGTGTGGTTATGTGAGGTCGAGACATGTCCGAGATCATCAATCAACTGTGTGGTGAATTGAGGTCCAGACAGGACCTAGATCATCAACTGTGTGGTGATTTGCAATCCAGACAGGAACTACATTATCAGCTGTGTGGTGATGTGGAGTCCAGATGGGACCTAGATCATCAGCTGTGTGGTGATGTGGGGTCCAAACGGGACCTAGATCATCAGCTGTGTGGTGATGTGAGGTCCAGCCAGGACCTAGATCATCAGCTGTGTGTTGCATTGAGTTCCAGACAGGACCTAGATCATCAGCTGTGTGGTGATGTGGAATCCAGACAGGAACTACACCATCAGTTGTGTGGTGATGTGGAGTCCAGACGGGACCTAGATACAGCTGTGTGGGGATGTGGAGCCCAGACCGGACCTAGATCATCAGCTGTGTGGGGATGTGGAGTCCATACAGGACCTATATTATCAGCTGTGTGTTGATGTTGAATCCAGACAGGAACTACATCATCAGCTGTGTGGTGACATGAGGTCCAGACGGGACCTATATCATCAGCTGTGTGGTGGTGGAGTCCAGACAGGACCTAGAACATCAGCTGTGTGGTGATGTGATGTCCAGAAAGGACCTAGAACATCAGTTGTGTGGTTATGTGGAGTCCAGATAGGAGCTTGATCATGTAGAAAGACAGATAGGGATGTGTATTCTCACACAAACATACAAGCGCATACAAACACGCTTGTGCACAAACACACACAAAACTCCCCTCGGCAGCTCCTAATCGATTTTAGTGCACCTGGTTAAAACGCTGATTCCTACGATTCCACAGCAGTTTAAAACAGTTCTCTCTGTTATGTTTTTCTGATGTAAAATGAGATGTAGAATGGGTTTAATGATATACAGAAAGATATATTTATCCCTACCTACAGTACATGTATAAATTACCTCGACTAACCTGTACAACCGCACATTAGGCAAATTTGGGCAGTCTTGATACAAACTGTTGAACATAAATTAAATGGTTCATTGGATCAGTCTAAAACTTTGCACGTACACTGCTTCCATCTGGTGGCCAAAACCTAAATTGCACATGTGCTGGAATAATACATTATGGCCTTTGTCTTGCATTTCAAAGATGATTGAACAAAAATAAATACAAAAGAATGCCTGTTTTTTTCTTTGTATTATCTTTTACCTATTGTGTTATATTCTCCTATAGTCCTTTCATAGTTCCACAAACTTCAAAGTGTTTCCTTCCAAATGGTATCAAGAATATGCACACTCCTAGTTAAACCTATCATCTCCCTCCAAACCTTCCTTGGCATTTTTCCTATTTTGTTGCCTTACTACCTGGAATTAAAATAGATTTTTGAGTGGTTTGTATAATTTCATTTATAAAGCATGCCTACCACTTTGAAGATGCAAAATATTTTTTAATATGAAACAAACAAGAACTAAGACAAAAACACAGAAAACTTGAGCGTGCATGACTTTTCACCCCCCCCCCCCTCCCCAAAGTCAATACTTTGAAGAGCCACCTTTTGCAGCAATTACAGCTGTGAGTCTCTTGGGGTATGTCTCTATAAGCTTGGCACATCTAGTCACTGGGATTTTTGTCCATTCGTCAAGGCAAAACTGCTCCAGCTCCTTCAAGTTGGATGGGTTCTGCTGGTGTACAGCAATCTTTAAGTCATACCACAGACTCCAAGGTGGACTGAGGTCTGGGATTTGACTTGGACTTTCCAAGACAATTAAATGTTTCCCCTTCAACCACATGAGTGTTGCTTTAGCAGAATGCTTAGCGTCATTGTCCTGCTGGAAGGTGAACTTCCGTCCCAGTCTCAAATCTCTGGAAGACTGAAACAGGTTTCCCTCAAGAATTTCCCTGTATTAAGGGCCAACCATCATTTCTTCAGTTCTGACCAGCTTCCCAGTCCCTGCCAATGGAAAACATCCCCACAGCATGATGCTGCCACCGGCATACCTCACCGTTGGGATGGTGTCAGTTTCCTCCAGACATGACGCTTGGCATTGAGGCCAAAGAGTTCAATCTTGGTTTCATCACACCAGAGAATCTTTTTTCTCATGGTCTGAGAGTCCTTTAGGGTCCTTTCGGGAAACTCCAAGCGGGCCGTCATGTGCCTTTTACTGAGGAGTGCCCACCGTCCGGCCACTCTAATATAAAGGCCTTATTGGTGGAGGGCTGCAGAGATGGTTGTCTTTCTGGTATATTCTCCCATCTCCACAGAATAACTCTGGAGCTCTGTCAGAGTTGCCATCGGATTCTTGGTCACTTCCCTGACAAAGGCCCAATTTGGCTAAGCGGCCAGCTCTAGGAAGAGACTTGGTGGTTCCAAACTTATTCCGTTTAAGAATGATGGAAGCCACTGTGTTCTTGGGGACCTTCAATGCTGCAGAAATATTTTGCTAACCTTCCCCAGATCTATGTCTCGACACAATCCTGTCTTGGAACTTCACGGACAATTCCTTCGACCTCATGGCTTGGTTTTTGCTCTAACATGCACGTTCAACTGTTGGACATTATATAGACAGATGTGAGCCTTTTCAAATCATATCCAATCAATTCAATTTACCACAGGTGGACTCCATCAAGTTGTAGAAATATCTCAAGGATGATCAATGGAAACAGGATGCACCTGAGCTCAATTTGCTGATAATGGGTTATTCAAATCAAATCAAATTGTATTGGTCACATACACATTATTAGCAGATGTTATTGAGCATGTACTGAAATGCTTGTGTTTCCAGCTCCAACAGTGCAGTATGTTATTGTGTGTAGATTGATGAGGAGTTTTTTTAAAATACATTTTAGAATGAGGCTTTAAAGTAACAAAATGTGAAAAAAGTCAACGGGTGTGAAAACTTTCCGAATGCACCGTAGATGTGCATAAAAAGTGTTTTTTAATTAAGATACAATCACCTTGCAACCAAGGATATCACACAATTCAAATAATAGATGATATAAATGTCCTGGACAATGAAGATGAATGCAGCTGTCTGAGACAAAGAGCCGCTTTCAGGATCTATTCACCCTTTTACTTTCTTTCACAGTTAGGTGTTTTATAGCCTGCATTTAAAATTAATTAAATTGTGATTGCGTGTCACTGGCTTAAATATAATACCAAATAATGTCAAAGAGGAATTAAGTTCCCCCCCCCCTCCCCCACCACCTTGAGCTTAGCGCATAATTTCTGAAGGCACTGTAGAGCTCTGTAGATAATGAAACCATGTAGAATGAAGCACAACACTAAGCACTGGGCTCAAGTGTTCTACCACAATGTCCTTATAGATGCAGATGAATGAAATCGTGTGGAAAGGACAGTTACCCTGAAATACTTGCATACACACATTAACACACTTGCACACACACACACACACACACACACACACATCCCTCAAACACATTTTCCCTAGAAGAAAAGCCCATTAATAGGACAACTTCACCCAAGACAAGGAAGATTAGTGTCTAAGACATCAGCTGACTTTAAGAGGAGCCCACTCAGAAGAGAGGCATAAAAAGGCTCCACTTTATTAAGCCATTAAAAGGGAAGTGGCCATGTATTAAGTTGACATGGTGGAACACACAACTCAGCCAGCCTACAAAGACAATTAGAGCGGCCTTCCCTTTAACGGAGCCAAACATAAATCATACTGGGCTGTTTAAATATGTTTGTAATATATGGGATTGGGACTCAGGGCTGAGGCAGTTTGTCCTCTCTCTCTCTCTATCTCTCTCTCTCTGCCTCCCTCTCTCCCTCCCTCTCTCCCTCCCTCTCTCCCTCCCTCTCTCCCTCCCTCTCTCCCTCTCTCTCTCCCTCTCTCTCTCTCTCCCTCCCTATCTCTCCCTCTCTCCCTCCATCTCTCCCTCCCTCCCTCTCTCTCTCTCTCCCTCTCTCCCTCCCCCCCTCCCTCCCTCCCTCTCTCCCTCCCTCCCTCCCTGTTTAAGGAAGTACACCTGCCAGTGTGCACTAAACACACAATTTTTGATACCACTGGAGAAATAAGCTTGTTCCATCCCCATAGAGAGAGACGTAAACACCATCACCTTGAGCCAGTAAAGCGTCTTCTTGAATTATCGACATGACTCTGCTGTTGTTCTCCAGCTGCAAACTGTGGACATGGGCTTGTTATGACCTACAGTGATTTTTGGAACTAAAACACTGTGTTGGCATTTAGCGCAGTAAAGAGTTAGATCAAGTTCCATATGGTGTTAAAACAGATATTATTCAAATCTGGTAGCACAGCATCACAGTAAAGTAAAGATGTACAGCTGAAGTCGGAAGTTTACATACAATTAGGTAGGAGGCGTTAATTAAAACTCATTTTTCAACCTCTCCTCAAAGTTCTTGTTTTAACAAACTATAGTTTTGGCAAGTCTGTTAGGACATCATCTTTCTGCATGACACAAGTCATTTTGACCACAATTGTTTACAGACAGATTATTTCACTTATAATTCACTGCATCACAATTCCAGTAGGTCTGAAGTTTTCATATACTAAGTTGACTGTGACTTTAAACAGTTTGGAAAATTCCAGAAAATGATGTCATGGCTTTAGAAGCTTCTGATAGGCTAATTGACATAATTTGAGTCAATTGGAGGTGTACCTGTGAAGGCCTACCTTCAAACTCAGTGCCTCTTTGTTTGACATCATGGGAAAATCAAAATAAATCATCCAAGACCTCAGATTTTATTTATTAGACTTCCACAAGTCTGGTTCATCCTTGGGAGCAATTTCCAAACGCCTGAAGGTACCAAGATCATCTGTACAAACAATAGTATGCAAGTATAAACACCATGGGACCATGCAGCCGTCATACCGCTCAGGAAGGAGACGCTTTCTGTCTCCTAGAGATGAACGTACTTTGGTGCGAAAAGTGCAAATCAATCCCAGAACAAAAGCAAATACCTTGTGAAGATGCTGGAGGAAACAGGTACAAAAGTATCTATATCCACAGTAAAATTAGTCCTATATAGACATAACCTGAAAGGCCTCTCAATTAGGAAGAAGCCACTGCTCCAATATCGTTTAGGACCTTGAGCGTGGCTGAGGTGCACCCATGACCAGCTCTGAAACCAGATTGCATAGCAGAGAAGGTATGGTGAGAGTCGAAATGGTCGGTAATCTGTTTGTTGACTTGGCTTTCGAAGACCTTAGAAAGGCATGGTAGGATAGATATAGGTCTGTAGCAGTTTGGGTCAAGAGTGTCCCCCTCTTTGAAGAGGGGGATGACCGCAGCTGCTTTCCAATCTTTGGGAATCTCAGACGACACGAAAGAGAGGTTGAACAGGCTAGTAATAGGGGTGGCAACAATTTCGGCAGATAATTTTAGAAAGAAAGGGTCCAGATTGTCTAGCCCGGCTGATTTGTAGGGGTCCAGATTTTGCAGCTCTTTCAGAACATCAGCTGAATGGATTTGGGAGAAGGAGAAAAGGGGAAGGCTTGGGCGAGTTGCTGTTGGGGGTGCAGTGCTGTTGACAGGGGTAGGAGTAGCCAGGTGGAAAGCATGGCCAGCTGTAGAAAAATGCTTATTGAAATTCACAATTATGGTGGATTTATCAGTGGTGACAGTGTTTCCTATCTTCAGTGCAGTGGGCAGCTGGGAGGAGGTGTTCTTATTCTCCATGGACTTTAGAACTTTTTTGAGTTAGTGTTGCAAGAAGCAAATTTCTGCTTGAAAAAGCTAGCCTTGGCTTTTCTAACTGCCTGTGTATAATGGTTTCTAGCTTCCCTGAACAGCTGCATATCACGGGGGCTGTTCGATGCTAATGCAGAACGCCACAGGATGTTTTTGTGTTGGTTAAGGGCAGTCAGGTCTGGGGAGAACCAAGGGCTATATCTGTTCCTGGTTCTAAATTTCTTGAATGGGGCATGTTTATTTAAGATGGTTAGGAAGGCATTATAAAAAAATATCCAGGCATCCTCTACTGACGGGATGAGGTCAATATCCTTCCAGGATACCCCGGCCAGGTCGATTAGAAAGACCTGCTCGCTGAAGTGTTTCAGGGAGCGTTTTACAGTGATGAGAGGAGGTCGTTTGACCGCTGACCCATTACGGATGCAGGCAATGAGGCAGTGATCGCTGAGATCTTGGTTGAAGACAGCAGAGGTGTATTTAGAGGGGAAGTTGGTTAGGATGATATCTATGAGGGTGCACGTGTTTAAGGCTTTGGGGAGGTACCTGGTAGGTTCATTGATAATTTGTGTGAGATTGAGGGCATCAAGTTTAGATTGTAGGATGGCTGGGGTGTTAAGCATGTTCCAGTTTAGGTCGCCTAGAAGCACGAGCTCTGAAGATAGATGGGGGGCAATCAGTTCACATACTAGACATCTACCATCTCCATTAGACACGTACCACCTCCATTAGACATCTACCATCTCCATTACAGTCTCCACTAGACACCTACCGCCTCCATTAGACATCTACCATCTCCATTAGACACCTACCATCTCTATTAGACATCTACCATCTCCATTAGACACCTACCATCTCCATTACAGTCTCCATTAGACACCTACCATCTCCATTAGACACCTACCATCTCCATTAGACACCTACCATCTGCTTTAGACATCTACCATCTCAATTAGACACCTACCATCTCCATTACAGTCTCCATTAGACACCTACCATCTCCATTAGACACCTACCATCTCCATTACAGTCTCCATTAGACACCTACCATCTCCATTAGACATCTACCATCTCCATTAGACACCTACATTGTCCATTACAGTCTCCATTAGACACCTACAGTCTCCATTAGATATCTAACATCTCCATTAGACATCTACCATCTCCATTACAGTCTCAATTAGACACCTACAGTCTCCACTAGACATCTACCATCTCCATTAGACACCTACCATCTCCATTAGACACATACCATCTCCATTAGACATCTACCATCTCCATTAGACACGTACCATCTCCATTACAGTCTCCATTAGACACCTACCATCTCCACTAGACAACTACCATCTCCATTACAGTCTCCATTAGACACCTACAGTCTCCACTAGACATCTACCATCTCCATTAGACACCTACCACCTCCATTAGACACCTACCATCTCCATTTGACATCTACCATCTCCATTAGACATATACGATCTCCATTACAGTCTCCATTAGACACCTACCATCTCCTTTAGACACCTACAGTCTCTATTAGACACCTACCATCTCCTTTAGACACCTACCATCGCCATTAGACATCTACCATCTCCATTAGACACGTACCATCTCCATTACAGTCTCCATTAGACACCTACCATCTCCATTAGACACCTACCATCTCCATTACAGTCTCCATTAGACACCTACCATCTCAATTAGACATCTACCATCTCCATTAGACACCTATATTCTCCATTACAGTCTCCATTAGACACCTACAGTCTCCATTATCTAACATATCCATTAGACATCTACCATCTCATTACAGTCTCAATTAGACACCTACAGTCTCCACTAGACATCTACCATCTCCATTAGACACCTACCACCTCCATTAGACACCTACCACCTCCATTAGACACCTACCATCTCCATTAGACATCTACCATCTCCATTAGACATATACCATCTCCATTACAGTCTCCATTAGACACCTACCATCTCCTTTAGACACCTACAGTCTCTATTAGACACCTACCATCTCCATTAGACACGTACCATCTCCATTAGACACGTACCATCTCCATTACAGTCTCCATTAGACACCTACCATCTCCACTAGACATCTACCATCTCAATTACAGTCTCCATTAGACACCTACAGTCTCCACTAGACATCTACCATCTCCATTAGACATCTACCATCTCCATTAGACACCTACCATCTCCATTAGACACCTAACATTTCCATTAGACATCTACCATCTCCATTAAACATATACCATCTCCATTACAGTCTCCATTATACACATACCATCTCCTTTAGACACCTACAGTCTCTATTAGACACCTACCATCTCCATTAGACAACTACCATCTCCACTAGACACCTACCATCTCCTTTAGGGTCTCCATTAGACATCTACCGTCTCCTTTAGACACGTATCATCTCTATTAGACAACTACCATCTCATTTAGACACCTACAGTCTCTATTAGACATCTACCATCACCATTAGACAACTACCATCTCCTTTAGACACCTACCATCTCCATTAGACACCCACCATCTCCATTAGACACCTACCATCTCCATTACAGTCTCCATTAGACACCTACAGTCTCCACTAGACATCTACCATCTCCAATACAGTCTCCATTAGACACCTACCATCTCCATTAGACACCTACCATCTCCATTAGACACCTACCATCTCCATTAGACAACTACCATCTCCATTACAGTCTCCATTAGACATCTACCATCTCCATTAGACAACTACCATCTCCATTACAGTCTCCATTAGACACCTACCATCTCCATTAGACACCTACCATCTCCAATACAGTCTCCATTAGACACCTATCATCTCCATTAGACATCTACCATCTCCATTAGACAAAGCTCCATTCTGAGAGTGTGTGTGTGTGTGTGTGTGTGTGTGTGTGTGTGTGTGTGTGTGTGTGTGTGGGTGGGCTGGGTAAATGGTAAAGGCTACAGTGAAAGAGGACACTCTTCCTGGCTGTCAATAATGCAGAGGCTGCAGTGAGGGTATCTCCAAACATGTGACGCCAAACAAACGCACCTATAAACACCCAGGGGAGGAGAGAAAGAGGGAGAGATAGAGGGAGACAAAAGAGAGCAGGAGCAAGGATGTGTGGTTGATGTAGAAAAAAAGAGAGTCGATGGAGAGAGAGAGAGAAACAGAGAGAGAAACATAGTGAAAGAGAGAAACAGAGAGAGAAAGAGAGAGAGAAACAGAGAGAGAAACACATAGCAAAAGACAGAAACAGAGAGAGAAAGAGAGAGAGAAACAGAGAGAGAAACAGAGAGAGGAACACATAGCAAAAGAGAGAAACAGAGAGAGAAAGAGAGAGAGAAAGAGAGAGAGAAACAGAGAGAAACACATAGCAAAAGACAGAAACAGAGAGAGAAAGAGAGAGAGAAAGAGAGAGAGAAACAGAGAGAGAGAGAGAGAGAGAAAGAGAGAGAGAAACAGAGAGAGAGAGAGTAATAAAGATAGTTTGTAATAAAAATAAAGAGATGACGATAGGTATTCAATACGCCCCAGACACACTCACTATTCTAATCCAGCATCAAAGGAGAAACTCCATTCAGTAATAAAGTCTGATAAGATTGATAAACTACAGAAATTACATTATTCTGCCTCCAAAGGACCAGCTAATAATTCACAGTCTGAACAACGTTGAATGACAGGTAATTGAATAATGATTAAATATACATGCAATGTTTCTGGTTTACTGTGCTATTTGTACATAATACCCAGAGGGCTCTTTATCTCTACTGGGTCTATAGGAACTTACAGCACATCAACAATACCGGAGGTAGGATAGCATTATTAATCATAATGAATTTAAACATGTGCTGACTGGAATATCTCAAATAACCTAAACTCCAACAATTATTCCACAGCCGATAGGGAACAACAAAAGCAAACAAACAAAGAGACAAATAAACAGTACAAACTGAATGTTCCTTCTGAATGTGGTGGATAAGACAAACTGAATGTTCCTTCTGAATGTGGTGGATAAGACAAAACTGAATGTTCCTTCTGAATGAGGTGGATGAGACAAACTGAATGTTCCTTCTGAATGAGGTGGATGAGACAAACTGAATGTTCCTTCTGAATGAGGTGGATAAGACAAACTGAATGTTCCTTCTGATTGAGGTGGATAAGACAAACTGAATGTTCCTTCTGAATAAGGTGGATAAGACAAACTAAATGTTCCTTCTGAATGAGGTGGATAAGACAAACTGAATGTTTCTTCTGATTGAGGTGGATAAGACAAACTAAATGTGGTGGATAAGACAAACTGAATGTTCCTTCTGAATGAGGTGGATAAGACAAACTGAATGTACCTTCTGAATGAGGTGGATGAGACAAACTAAATGTGGTGGATAAGACAAACTGAATGTTCCTTCTGAATGAGGTGGATAAGACAAACTGAATGTTCCTTCTGAATGAGGTGGATAAGACAAACTGAATGTTCCTTCTGAATGTGGTGGATAAGACAAACTGAATGTTCCTTCTGAATGAGGTGGATAAGACAAACGGAATGTACCTTCTGAATGAGGTGGATAAGACAAACGGAATGTTCCTTCTGAATGTGGTGGATAAGACAAACTAAATGAGGTGGATAAGACAAACTGAATGTGGTGAATAAGACAAACTAAATGTGGTGGATAAGACAAACTGAACGTGGTGGATAAGACAAACTAAATGAGGTGGATAAGACAAACTGAACGTGGTGGATAAGACAAACTGAATGTGGTGGATAAGACAAACTGAATGTGGTGGATAAGACAAACTGAACGTGGTGGATAAGACAAACTGAACGTGGTGGATAAGACAAACTAAATGAGGTGGATAAGACAAATTGAACGTGGTGGATAAGACAAACTGAATGTGGTGGATAAGACAAACTCAATGTGGTGGATAAGACAAACTGAACGTGGTGGATGAGACAAACTGAATGTGGTGGATAAGACAAACAGAATGTGGTGGATAAGACAAACTAAATGAGGTGGATAAGACAAACTGAACGTGGTGGATAAGGAAAACTGAATGTGGTGGATAAGACAAACTCAATGTGGTGGATAAGACAAACTGAACGTGGTGGATGAGACAAACTCAATGTGGTGAATAAGACAAACTGAACGTGGTGGATAAGACAAACTAAATGAGGTGGATAAGACAAACTGGACGTGGTGGATAAGAAAAACTGAATGTGGTGGATAAGACAAACTCAATGTGGTGGATAAGACAAACTGAACGTGGTGGATGAGACTAATTCAATGTGGTGGATAAGACAAACTGAACGTGGTGGATAAGACAAACTAAATGAGGTGGATAAGACAAACTGAATGTGGTGGATAAGACAAACTGAACGTGGTGGATGAGACAAACTGAATGTGGTGGATAGACTCTGTCTCGCTGTCTCTCTCTCTGTTTCTCTCTGTTTCTCTCTCTGTCTCTCGGTCTCTCTGTCTCTCTCTCTCTGTCTCTTTTTCTAATTCAAGCTGCTATATTGGCATTAAAACCTTTGCTTCAATGTTGCGAAAGCAACAATGTATTCAATATACCTTGTACTAAGATTATGAAGAATAAAAAAAATACATAATAAATAATACAAATATGGACAATAAAATGGTAACAGTCAATAGCATCAATTAAAAAATAGAATAAATAATATGGACAATAAAATGGTAACAGTCAATAGCATCAATTAAAAAACAGAATAAATAATATGGACAATAAAAGTCTACATTTGGAAAATGAACATGCCACTGTTATGAATTCAAAAATCATTATTGCAAACCCTAATACCACAACAACTACTACTACTATTACCACTATTAGAACCTCTACCTCTAATATCTCTACCGACTAAAACGATAACTAACTTATAACCTGTCATCCTCATCATTACATCAGTACTACCACACCCATCATCATTACTACTACCACTACCATCATTACTACTACCACTACCATCAATACTACTACCACTACCATCATCATTACTACTACCCCACCCAGCATCATTACTACTACCACTACCATCATTACTACTACCACTACCATCATCATTACTACTACCACTACCATCATCATTACTACTACCACCATCACTACCATTACTACTTCCACACCCATCATCATTACTACTACCACTACCATCATCATTACTACTTCCACACCCATCATCATTACTACTACCACTACCATCATCATTACCACTACCACTACCATCATCATTACTACTACCACCATCACTACCATTACTACTTCCACACCCATCATCATTACTACTACCACACCCATCATCATTACTACTACCACTACCATCATTACTACTACCACTACCATCATCATTACTACTACCACACCCATCATCATTACTACTACCCCACCCAGCATCATTACTACTACCACTACCATCATTACTACTACCACTACCATCATCATTACTACTACCACTACCATCATCATTACTACTACCACCATCACTACCATTACTACTTCCACACCCATCATCATTACTACTACCACACCCATCATCATTACTACTACCCCACCCAGCATCATTACTACTACCACTACCATCATCATTACTACTACCACTACCATCATCATTACTACTACCACCATCACTACCATTACTACTACCACACCCATCATCATTACTACTACCACACCCATCATCATTACTACTACCCCACCCAGCATCATTACTACTACCACTACCATCATCATTACTACTACCACACCCATCATCATTACTACTACCACTACCATCATCATTACTACTTCCACTACCATCATCATTTCTACTACCACTACCATCATCATTACTACTTCCACTACCATCATCATTTCTACTACCACTACCATCATCATTACTACTTCCACTACCATCATCATTTCTACTACCACTACCATCATCATTACTACTTCCACTACCATCATCATTTCTACTACCACTACCATCATCATTACTACTACCACCATCATTACTACTACCACCACCACCACCATCATTACTACTACCACCACCACTACCAATACTACTACCACCACCACCATCATTACTACTACCACCATCACGACCATTACTACTACCACTACCATCATCATTACTACTACCACCAGCACTACTATTACTACTACCACTACCATCATCATTACTACTACCACCATCACTACTATTACTATACTACTATCAACCCTACGACTTGTACCACTACTATTTATAATAATACCGTTTTTTACAATCACTTTGGCACTAATTTCAGAACCTTGATGTCATTTTTCAAAACTCTAGACACAAAACCCACAACCAATGATCAAAGTGCAAATGTTTTAAAACTCTTAACACTTTTTCCAGTTGCTTGGATACAATACACATAAATCTGTTCAAAATGACACAACTTAACATCAAAGTATTACCATTTCAAAATGCAATTCACACATTACATCTGAGATGACTGTCTATTCATTTCTTTACAATGATCTAACTATCAATTGATTCAACTGCTCAAAATGATAAGTGACTGGTTCGTTACTCTTAATGCGTAGTTTTACGTAAACTGACAAACAATATTCCATGTTCCAATCATGAAAGTTTCAGGATAACGAGATCCATTGACACCAATTACCGTGGAACATGAACCAATTGGACTACATTATCTATGGATGTAATATTTCATCATCATTCTTTATCAGACACTGTTTCTATGGTCCCATGTACCACTTTTCCAGACCATGTTTTCAGATTTGATATTACTGTACACTCACCGGCCACTTTATTAGGTACACCTATCTAGTACTGGGTAGGACCCCCTTTTGCCTCCACAACAGCCTGAATTATTCATGGTGTTGTAAAAGATGCCATTCTGCACACCACTGTTTTAAACAACTGTTATTTGAGCATTTGTGGCCTTTCTGTTAGCTTGAATGAGTCTGGACATTCTCCTCTGACCTCTCTCATTAACAAGGTGTTTTGCCCACAGAACTGCCGCTCACTGTGTTTTGTTTATCGCACCATTCTCTGTAAACTCTAGAGACTGTGGTGTGTAAAAATCCCATTACGGCAGCTGTTTCTGAGATGCCGGAATCACCATGTGTGGCATCATCAATCATACCACGGTCAAAGTTGCTTAGATTACTCATCTTGCCTGTTCTAATGTTTGGTCAAACAACATCTAAAGCTCTCTACTCTATATACTCTATATATTGAGTTGCAGGCAGCCACATGATTCACTGTTCGTATGTAACCGTCCTTGATGAGCTAAATCAGGTCTGTAGAGCTGATGGCATGACTTATGTCATTGTGTGGGATAATGTCAGTTTCCACCATGCTCAAATGGTGCAAGCATGGTTTCAGGCCCATCCACAAATTACCACCCTGTGCTTACGCCCATACTCTCCTTTCCTTAACCCGATTGAGTAATTTTTCTCCACATGGAGGTGGAAGGTATATGATAGGCGCCCTCACGAACAAGCCGCCCTTCTCCAGGCCATGGATGACCCATGCAATGACATCACGGCAGACCAGTGTCAGGCCTGGATTCGCCCGAAGATTCTTCCCAAGATGTTTGACTAATGAAAACATCCATTGTGATGTGGATGAGAACCTGTGGCCACATCCACAAGACAGGGTTGATGGAAATATAGAAGTACAGTAATCAATCTTTTGTTCTGGTTTTTACAGTAAGCCAGGTGAGGAACACTGCAGTGATGTTTTACAGTAAGCCAGGTGAGGAACACTGCAGTGATGTTTTACAGTAAGCCAGGTGAGGAACACTGCAGTGATGTTTTACAGTAAGCCAGTTGATGAACACTGCAGTGATGTTTTACAGTAAGCCAGGTGAGGAACACTGCAGTGATGTTTTACAGTAAGCCAGTTGATGAACACTGCAGTGATGTTTTACAGTAAGCCAGGTGAGGAACACTGCAGTGATGTTTTACAGTAAGCCAGGTGAGGAACACTGCAGTGATGTTTTACAGTAAGCCAGGTGAGGAACAATGCAGTGATGTTTTACAGTAAGCCAGGTGAGGAGCACTGCAGTGATGTTTTACAGTAAGCCAGGTGAGGAACACTGCAGTGATGTTTTACAATAACCCAGGTGAGGAACACTGCAGTGAAGTTTTACAGTAAGCCAGGTAAGGAACACTGCAGTGATGTTTTACAGTAAGCCAGGTGAGGAACACTGCAGTGATGTTTTACAGTAAGCCAGGTGAGGAACACTGCAGTGATGTTTTACAGTAAGCCAGGTGAGGAACACTGCAGTGATGTTTTACAGTAAGCCAGGTGAGGAACACTGCAGTGATGTTTTACAATAACCCAGGTGAGGAACACTGCAGTGAAGTTTTACAGTAAGCCAGGTAAGGAACACTGCAGTGATGTTTTACAGTAAGCCAGGTGAGGAACACTGCAGTGATGTTTTACAGTAAGCCAGGTGAGGAACACTGCAGTGATGTTTTACAGTAAGCCAGGTGAGGAACACTGCAGTGATGTTTTACAGTAAGCCAGGTGAGGAACACTGCAGTGATGTTTTACAGTAAGCCAGGTGAGGAACACTGCAGTGATGTTTTACAGTAAGCCAGGTGAGGAACACTGCAGTGATGTTTTACAGTAAGCCAGGTGAGGAACACTGCAGTGATGTTTTACAGTAAGCCAGGTGAGGAACACTGCAGTGATGTTTTACAGT
>NC_143046.1:84782500-84875000 GCF_057628025.1 Oncorhynchus mykiss
GTTAGCGTGACAGTAACTATGAACAGACATAGAGACCTGGGTTAGCGTAACAGTAACTATGAACAGACATAGAGACCTGGGTTAGCGTGACAGTAACTATGAACAGACATAGAGACCTGGGTTAGAGTGACAGTAACTATGAACAGACATAGAGACATAGAGACCTGGGTTAGCGTGATAGTAACTATGAACAGACTTAGAGACCTGGGTTAGTGTGACAGTAACTATGAACAGACATAGAGACCTAGGTTAGCGTGACAGTAACTATGAACAGACATAGAGACATAGAGACCTGGATTAGCGTGACAGTAACTATGAACAGACATAGAGACCTGGGTTAGCGTGACAGTAACTATGAACAGACATAGAGACATAGAGACCTGGGTTAGTGTGACAGTAACTATGAACAGACATAGAGACATAGAGACCTGGGTTAGCGTGACAGTAACTATGAACAGACATAGAGACCTGGGTTAGCGTGACAGTAACTATGAACAGACATAGAGACATAGAGACCTGGGTTAGTGTGACAGTAACTATGAACAGACATAGAGACCTGGGTTAGCGTGACAGTAACTATGAACAGACATAGAGACCTGGGTTCAAATCAAATCAAAACATAGAAACTTTTGCTCCTGGAGTGCCAGATGGGCGGGGTTGACAGGTATGACAGACAGGCAGGGTTTCTAAAGTTTTCTCTTTTCCTGGCCTCATTTAGTGGAAGAAAAAAAGCTTTAAAAAAAAAACTGGTATCTGGGCTAGGTGGTTATTAAGCAGGCAGAGATGATGAAGGGCTAATTCCTCCATCTAGACCACAGGGCCTCTGAGCGTGCCTCTGTCCCAGAGAGAGGGGAGTAGATGGGGCTGTTGCAGTCCACCACACACAGCTGTTCAGGGGACATGTATTGTATAGGGAACACTGTCCTCCCCTCTCCTCTTCTCCTCGTTCCCTCCGCTGCCTTCCCCTCTTCTCTCCTCTCCTCTCCTACGGTCCCCTCTCCTCTCCGCTTCGTTCCCACTGCTGCCCTCCTCTCTCCTCCCATCCCCGTACCCCCCTCCTCTCCGTCCCTATCCCCCCCATGCTCCACCCCGTCCGCTGCCCTCCCCACTCCTCTCCTCCTCTCCTCCCATCCTCCCCATCCCTATCCCCTCTGCTCTCCTCCCCGTCCGCTGCCCTCCCCACTCCTCCCCATTCCTGAGCCCTACCTGTATTGTGGGAGAGGAGCGGTGCTTGCGGGTGGTGGTGGTGGACATGATGGTGGTGGTCTCAATAAAGGTGGTGGATAACTCGGGCGGCTGGGCGGTGGTGCGGGCCGACCCGGCCACAGAGGGCGTGTCACCCACCAACCGGACGCTGCCGTTGATTTTGATGTTGGGGTTGCCCTCGGCGGCCATGTTGAGGACCTTCAGGCCATTGTAGTAGAGGCCGGACAGCTGTCCCTGGAAGGGCCGACTGCGGTCGCTGCCACCGATGGTCACCAAGGCCTGGGTGTTGAATATGGTAAGCTGCCGACCTAGAGGAGGGAACCAGACAAATAGTCATTCACATCAAGGAATAACAACGGACAGAGCAGCAAAATAAGGTTCCTGTTTTTTCATTCAGTGTCCAAACAGTTGTTGAGATGTTGTCAGGTCAGAATATAAATAGAACCTTTGTGACTTTACGGTGTGTGTGTGTGTGTGTGTGTGCGTGTGTGTGTGTGTGTGTGTGTGTGCGTGCGTGTGTGCGTGTGCGTGTGTGTGTGTGCGCGTGTGTGCGTATGTGCGTGTGTGCGTGTGTGTGTGCCCGTTTGTGTTCATGTGTGTACGGTAAGTATTCGTTTCCATGTGTACTTAAAAAGTCCTTGACAATCAAAAGGTCAACGATGAGGTGGGTCGTAAAGAAATACATTTATGGTGAAACTATGAACAAAGGTCAACTGAGGAGGTTATAAGTAGCCTGGGATCCAGAAAGCGAACCCAAAATATACAGGGTCAATGCTTCTGGCTATCACTGTAGAAAGGGCATAATGTTGTTATCTGTAATTATGAGACAGGGATGTGAGCTAAGGCTGAGAAAGGAGGAGAGAGAGGGATGTGAGCTAAGGCTGATAAAGGAGGAGAGAGAGGGATGTGAGCTAAGGCTGATAAAGGAGGAGAGAGAGGGATGTGAGCTAAGAGAGAGGGATGGAAAGAAAATGAGAGGAAAAGGTCAAAGCTTTATGTCCGTCTCCTCAAACTGGCCCTTTGGAAAGGCGTCTGATCAGCAGTATCTAAAAAGCCTAGAGCTGTTGCCAAAACTATGAAGACAAAGATTGGGTTATGTTTAAAAGGCTATGGCTAATGCTGAAGCTAGAAAACAGGGGTATGAGCTGATGTTTAAAATGCTATGGCTAATGCTGAAGCTAGTAAACAGGGGTATGAGCTGATGTTTAAAATGCTATGGCTAATAATGAAGCTAGTAAACAGGGGTATGAGCTGATGTTTAAAATGCTATGGCTAATGCTGAAGCTAGTAAACAGTGGTATGAGCTGATGTTTAAAATGCTATGGCTAATGCTGAAGCTAGTAAACAGGGGTATGAGCTGATGTTTAAAATGCTATGGCTAATAATGAAGCTAGTAAACAGGGGTATGAGCTGATGTTTAAAATGCTATGGCTAATGCTGAAGCTAGTAAACGTGGGTATGAGCTGATGTTTAAAATGCTATGGCTAATGCTGAAGCTAGAAAACAGGGGTATGAGCTGATGCTTAAAATGCTATGGCTAATGCTGAAGCTAGAAAACAGGGGTATGAGCTGATGTTTAAAATGCTATGGCTAATGCTGGAGCTAGAAAACAGGGGTATGAGCTGATGTTTAAAATGCTATGGCTAATGCTGAAGCTAGAAAACTGGGGTATGAGCAGATGTTTAAAAGCAATACTGCTGAAGATCGAAAGAAGGGGCAGGAACCTGATGAAGAAAATGGTTTATCAGGGGCAGGAATCTGATGGAGAAAATGGTTCATCAGGGGCAGGAATCTGATGGAGAAAATGGTTAATCAGGGGCAGGAATCTGATGGAGAAAATGGCTAATCAGGGGCAGGAACCTGATGGAGTAAATGGCTAATCAGGGGCAGGAACCTGATGCAGAACATGGCTAATCAGGGGCTGGAATTAGGGGCAGGAACCTGATGGAGTAAATGGCTAATCAGGGGCAGGAATTAGGGGCAGGAACCTGATGGAGTAAATGGCTAATCAGGGGCAGGAATTAGGGGCAGGAACCTGATGGAGTAAATGGCTAATCAGGGGCAGGAATTAGGGGCAGGAACCTGATGGAGTAAATGGCTAATCAGGGGCAGGAACCTGATGGAGTAAATGGCTAATCAGGGGCAGGAACCTGATGCAGAACATGGCTAATCAGGGGCTGGAATTAGGGGCAGGAACCTGATGGAGAAAATGGCTAATCAGGGGCAGGAATTAGGGGCAGGAACCTGATGGAGTAAATGGCTAATCAGGGGCAGGAACCTGATGCAGAACATGGCTAATCAGGGGCTGGAATTAGGGGCAGGAACCTGATGGAGTAAATAAGTACACCACAAGGCGCTGTAAAGTTTCGAATGAGACACATCATTTCTAAAATGATATATACATGCCAAATCTAAGTAGTAATACAGACTTAACACATCTTCATAATCTTAAAGTTTAAAACGACAAAACGGTAATACTCGACGTAGAAAGTATTGAGTAAATTGTTAACCCGCTAGGAAATCCTTTTCCCAGTTTCATGCAGCAATTCTCCAATTGTATCAACATAGCACTGTGGTTAATGAATTAATAAATTAATAAATGATTGTACTTCAAACTATTGTTATCTGACTCAATATTTTAGATGTATGACTGCATGTTGATTCATGCATGAGATGCCTTTACTTGTGTTTGAGATGGCATTCAGGTTTTAATGGGTGTGGACTTTAGGAGATACTTCATTATTTTATAATTTTTTATTATCTATATTTCGAAGGATTCACAGAGCATATGAAATACTATATTGTTGTGTAATATTCATTAGCAGTCAATTTAACTGAGTAGAGTGTTTATGAATTATCATGGGATTTACGTGTTAAAAAGTGTGAGGAAGGATGTTAGGTTAAAATAATATTTTTGAAAGTGGGAAAATGTGCTACGTTTCAGCAGGAAAATACAAAAAGAAAACATCCCTTCAATGTTGAGTTCAATAGAAGATCATTTTAAAGTTGTGTTAAGTTTACCTTTCTCCTGTAGCCAATCCACTACTGGCCGGGCGTATTTCAACGGGAATTTCTTAGTGGCAATTTCAAGACGTTCATTATCGGTCGTTGCTGTAAAAAAAACAAACATTTGAAACGTTAATAAACAGTTTGTATTTGGCATTTTAACACGTTTTAACACGTGTTCACTTCAAAAAACGTTTATTTTCATGCAAGTATTAAAAAAAAATGAATAGCAGGTTAGAATTGATGTGGTGTTTATGAGATAGCTGAAGGGTTATCAGTAAAATGATAACAAACATTAAAGTCATTTGCTGCTCTGCTGAATTTCATGACACCTTGTTCATAGGGGACAGAAACACCTCTATATTTGTGCATTCAATTAATTTAAACATCGACAAACACATTTAGAACCGAGGCACCGTAAAAATCTACTTTTGAGATGAAGGGTATTCTAGTATCTTGAACCTCACAGAACAGTTCCACTGCACAATGCAACCATTCCATAGTATTAACATCCAGTCCATAGGCATTAAGGTGCACTTTGGAACAGGTTGTATCTTAAGTCCTGCCCTGAATCTTCCCATCTGTTCCATCCCCCAATTGAGACCACCACTTCTGCAAGGATAGAGACAGTAGTTGTGTGGGTGTGTGTTGAGTTGGTGTGTGTTTGTGTTTGTCATGCTCTTTACCCTGCACGCTGAAATGGGAGCCTCATTCTGGAAGATTTACCCTCAGTATCTCCAGGAGACAATGGCAGCCCGGTTCCTTTATCTGGCAATCCGCACCACTCTTATTTAATCGCAGGATTAGATGCCCGGCTCATACTGGAAGGCTTATCTCTCTCCCTCCCTCCTTCCATCCATCCCTCCTTCCCTCCCTCCCTTCATCCATCCCTCCGTTTCCCACAGCCCCCCAGTAGAGATTTATAGGGGCGTGAGATTCGGTTTTCGATAGCAGTAATTGTGTTTGGCTTGTAGGGTACACCAAGTATTCATCCCACACCTAGAGACGACCCAATCACCTAGAGACGACCCCATCACCTAGAAATGACCCCATCACCTGGAGACGACCCCATCACCTTTTATTCTGTGCAGATAAAGGTGGCCCAAGGTATTTCTTATCCAAACACAGCCGCTCCCCAGGTCTGTCTCTGTCTCTCCATCTCTTTCTCATTCTCTCTCCCGTCCTCTCACTTTCTCTATGTATTGTCAGGTTTTCTGTCAGTGACAGTGGAGCGTCCATGTTGTGAACCGTTCTGCAGTGCGGCAAGCAGCATCAAAGGTCTCAACACGGACCACACGGACCATCGCTGTCGTCCTACCCATGGACACGGAAGACATCTCGGATCCCGAGAACAGAGCAGATTTTCCTCTGCACAGAGATCCACCGGAGACTCCTCCTTATCGTCCCCCAGACAGAGCCGCAAGCCGCAGGACCTGTCAATCAATCTGATCACTCCCGATAGGAGTTCAATTCTCCCTACTTGTCAAGTTCTGAGACACCGGCTTGATGCAGAAGAAATAGGTCTGAGGGGCAGGCTGTATCGTTCCCTTCCCTCGTCTCCATTGTGCGTTGAGCCAGTTGCATAAAGCTAGAGGGAAAATAAACCTGCGATGGTGAGACGATCACAGGATGGCTCAGACAAAGCACAGCCTCATTCACATGAAACAGGATGGGCCTGTGCAAATGAAAGCAATCGTCCTCAAACACGCAGTCTGGCTTCTGAATGTAGCTCCTGATAAGCTAGGGGGAGGTGCGGTGTGGCTTCTGAATGCAGCTCCTGATAAGCTTGGAGGAGGTGCAGTGTGGCATCGGAATGCAGCTCCTGACAAGCTAGGAAGAGGTGCAGTCTGGCTTCTGAATGCAGCTCCTGATAAGCTAGGAGGAGGTGCAGTGTGGCATCGGAATGCAGCTCCTGACAAGCTAGGAAGAGGTGCAGTCTGGCTTCTAAATGCAGCTCCTGAGAAGCTAGGAGGAGGTGCAGTGTGGCATCGGAATGCAGCTCCTGATAAACTAGGAGGAGGTGCAGGCTGGCTTCTGAAAGCAGCTCCTGATAAGCTAGGAGGAGGTGCAGTCTGGCTTCTGAATGCAGCTCCTGATAAGCTAGGAGGAGGTGCAGTGTGGCATCGGAATGCAGCTCCTGATAAGCTAGGAGGAGGTGCAGTCTGGCTTCTGAAAGCAGCTCCTGATAAGCTAGGAGGAGGTGCAGTCTGGCTTCTGAAAGCAGCTCCTGATAAGCTAGGAGGAGGTGCAGTGAGGCTTCTGAATGCAGCTCCTGATAAGCTAGGAGGAGGTGCAGTCTGGCTTCTGAATGCAGCTCCTGATAAGCTAGGAGGAGGTGCAGTCTGGCTTCTGAAAGCAGATCCTGATAAGCTAGGAGGAGGTGCAGTGAGGCTTCTGAATGCAGCTCCTGATAAGCTAGGAGGAGGTGGTGCTATTTCAAGGCAATTTGCCGCAGAGTATTTCTTCTCTTTAGCTTTTCTCTCTTCACCACAGCAAGCCTGACTCTGGCAGTAGATCCCTATCTCTATATCTTTACCTCACAGATAAGAAAATGGTCAGAGACAATGAACCACTGTTTGGAGTGGTTTGACTGTTTTAGTACTACCTGAACAGAACGAGTGGTTCCTGGTGAATGCTGAAAAATCCTAAAAGGGAGGGAAGAAACATTGTAAAGGTTTCCTATCAGAGTTCGTCATTGGGACAGGAGATTTGCCTGACTATAGGACCTGGCCAGGGAACAACGCTGACACTGGCTACATGACCGTCTTATTCAGTAATCTAGTCCTCAAAAGCCTTGCTTGTCTCTGAACCCTAAAACATAGAAACAGACGTTCCTTCTGTGTACTCTCTATTCTCACAAATGGCTTGTTATAGCCCTGACATGGTACAGTGTCATAATTAAGTGATCAAAATCCTTTGTCCCAGAAACTAATAAACAGCCGTTGGCTCTGTTCACCAGGGGAGAACACCTGCCCCCTATCATTGGCTCTGTTCACCAGGGGAGAACACCTGCCCCCTCTCATTGGCTCTGTTCACCAGGGGAGAACACCTGCCCCTCTCATTGGCTCTGTTCACCAGGGGAGAACCACAGCCCCTTCTCATTGGCTCTGTTCACCAGGGGAGAACACCTGCCCCCATTCATTGGCTCTGTTCACAAGGGGAGAACACCTGCCCCCTCTCATTGGCTCTGTTCACAAGGGGAGAACCACAGCCCCATCTCATTGGCTCTGTTCACCAGGGGAGAACAGACACAACAGCACAACAACACTGCAGACACAACAGCACAATAACACAACGGACACAACACCACTACAGACACAACAACACACAAACACAACAACAGAACGGACACAACACCACCATGGACAAAACACCACAACGACACTGCAGATACAACAACACATCAACACAACAGACACAGTAACACAACAACACAGCATACACAACACAGCAACCAACAGGCACAGCAACACAACAACACTACAGACACAACAATACAACAATACAACAATAGAACAATGCAACTGACACAACAACACAGCAACACTACATACACAACACCGCTACATACACAACAACACTACAGACACGCCAACACAACTGACACAACAACACTACAGACACAACAACACAACAACACTACGGATACAACAACACGACAACACTACGGATACAACAGCACGACAACACTACGGATAAAACAACATACTAACACTACAGACACAACAACACAACAACACTACATACACAACAACACAACAACACTACATACACAACAACACAACAATACTACAGACACAACAACACAACAACATAACAACACTACGGACACAACAACACAACTGACACAACAACACTACAGACACAACAACACAACAACACTACGGATACAACAACACGACAACACTACGGATACAACAGCACGACAACACTACGGATAAAACAACATACTAACACTACAGACACAACAACACAACAACACTACATACACAACAACACAACAACACTACATACACAACAACACAACAATACTACAGACACAACAACACAACAACACAACAACACTACGGATACAACAACACGACAACACTACGGATACAACAGCACGACAACACTACGGATAAAACAACATACTAACACTACAGACACAACAACACAACAACATTACATACACAACAACACAACAACACTACATACACAACAACACAACAATACTACAGACACAACAACACAACAACATAACAACACTACGGACACAACCACACTACGGACACAACAACATAACAACACTACGGACACAACAACACTACGGACACAACAACACAACAACACTAGGGACACAACAACACAACAACACTACGGACACAACAACACAACAACACTACGGACACAACAACACAGCAACACTACGGACACAACAGCGCAACATAACAACACTACGGACACAACAACACAACAACACTACGGACACAACAACACTACGGACACAACAACACAACAACACTACGGACACAACAACACTACGGACACAACAACACTACGGACACAACACAACAACACTATGGACACAACAACATAACAGCACGACAACACTACAGACACAACAACACTACGGACACAACAACACAACAACACTACGGACAAAACAACATAACAACACTGCGGATACAGCAACACAACAACACTACGGACACAACACAACAACACTATGGACACAACACAACAACACTACGGACACAACACAACAACACTACGGACACAACAACATAACAACAATGCGGATACAGCAACACAACAACACTACGGACACAACACAACAACACTATGGACACAACACAACAACACTACGGACACAACAACATAACAACAATGCGGATACAGCAACACAACAACACTACGGACACAACACAACAGCACTATGGACACAACACAACAACAATACGGACACAACACAACAACACTACGGACACAACAACGCAACACAACAACACTGCAGACACAACAACACAACAACACTACAGACACAACAACACAACAACACTACGGACACAACAACACAACAACACTACGGACACAACAACACAGCAACACTACGGACACAACAACGCAACATAACAACACTACGGACACAACAACACAACAACACTACGGACACAACAACACTACGGACACAACAACACAACAACACTACGGACACAACAACACTACGGACACAACAACACTACGGACACAACACAACAACATTACGGACACAACAACATAACAGCACGACAACACTACAGACACAACAACACTACGGACACAACAACACAACAACACTACAGACACAACAACACAACAACACTACGGACACAACAACACTACGGACACAACAACACTACAGACACAACAACACAACAACACTACGGACACAACAACACAACAACACTACGGACACAACAACACAACAACACTACGCACACAACAACACAACAACACTACGGACACAACAACACTACGGACACAACAACACAACAACACTACGGACACAACAACACAACAACACTACGGACACAACACAACAACACTACGGACACAACACAACAACACTACGGACACAACAACACAACCTAAGAACAGATTGTCATTCTAAGCTCCGCAATGAACCATAAATCAATCAGTATTGTGACACAACAATAATACCATACCAAAACAAAGTACTGAACAACAACCAAACAGGATAAATCATGAGCTAACAACGAGGTAAATCCGACATCTTTCTAGATTGTCGAAAGACTATCTGTGTTCACAATGATGACAATCCTGTCTATGTCCAAACTTCATGTGATAACAAGAGCAGATGAGAAAAGCGAGACGAAAGTCATGAAAAACATTTTCAAATTGGAATGTGCAAGTATCCATGAGGTCAGAGATGAGCCTGTCCGTGTCTTTTCCATTAAGAGCAGACAGCAGAATGTTCTAGAGAAATTGTTCACCACATGCCGTCCCAGCAGGTGCCCCGACGCCACCAACATTATCCAGTGATTTGACTGCCACACACGGGGACCCTGGCCACCGTAACCCGGGTAACAGGACAGAACAGCCCAATGGCAGAGGTAATTGTCAACCATTTTCTTCGCTGCCGCTGGCTACTGAGGCCTGAAGGGGAGGCTGAGGCCAACAGAGACATCACCATGCTTTACACAGTCTGCATGGCACTGGCCTCACAAAGGCCATGTACAGTATGTCCTTTAAGAAGTAATATCACACCGAATATATACGAGTATACACGTTTGCGTTTCTACTGAAGTTTACTGTTGGCAAAATACACAGTCTTACTCAAAGAGATGCTAAAATTTCAACTCCAAACCGGGAGTTATACTTTCCATGGATTTCCAGCATTCAGACACTATTCATGATCTTCCAAGATCGCATAGCAGTTCAGACGTCTTTTGTCCTCGTCTTGTCGTGTCCTGTATATATATATATTTACAACTTTTTTCAAATACATTTTATTTTTATTTTCCATCAACTCATCTTCTAAACACTCTCCTGCAACCAGCCTCACCAATTTATATTTATAAAAAAGTATTATTTACCTCAGATCTGCAATCCTTCAGGAAGCTAGCCAGAAACTCCAGGAGGCTGGCCAGAAACTAGCCAGAAGCTAGCCAGGAGCTAGCCCAGAAGCTAATCAGAAGCTAACCACGGTTTGTGGTCATCGGCTGTCCTTTAGTTCGAAAATCTATCGCCAGTTTTGTACGGCGCAGCGCGGCTCGGAACGGAACATACCGGACCAATTTTTCTCTCCATGTCCCTGGATTTCAACTGCTCTCTGGACATTCATACCCGGATCTCACAGCTAGCTAGCTGCTATCCGTGTGACAGTCGGCTTTCGTCGATTCCGGAGCAAACATCGATTGTTCCGGTGCTAGCCAGCTCCGTCAATCACGCCTGAGTCCAATCATTCACTCCTGGGCTGCAGTCACCTATCCGGACCCGTTTCACTGCCTACGCGGAGCCCCACCGGGCCTTCACAACCGGACTGCCGACGTTATCTACCTGAAGGAGATCCGGCTGGCTCCTCTGTCGCGACGTTACCGGAACGCCCATCTGCGGCCCGCTAACCGTTAGCTGTCTTTCCGGCTGCTATCTGAATAGACAATCGGACAATTTATTTATTTGAATTATTATGTTTTCTTCTCGGGCCTCTATAACTATATCTATTGTTCTTATTTTTGTTGTTGTGTGATTTGGATTAATCCCCTCTACCACACGGAACCCCACTAATCTACTGACCGAACGCAAG
Organism: Oncorhynchus mykiss; assembly: GCF_057628025.1. NCBI lineage: Eukaryota > Metazoa > Chordata > Actinopteri > Salmoniformes > Salmonidae > Oncorhynchus > Oncorhynchus mykiss. The sequence continues at coordinate 84,794,001 of NC_143046.1, forward strand.
AGGTGGCTAACAACAGACTCCATCCTATGCTAGCTTGCTACCGGTTGGCTTGGCTAGCTGTCTAAATCGCCGTGACCCTAAACCAACCTCTCCACTCACTGGACCCTTTTGATCACTCGACTAAGCATGCCTCTCCTTAATGTCAATATGTCTTGTCCATTGCTGTTCTGGTTAGTGTTTATTGGCTTATTTCACTGTAGAGCCTCTAGTCCTGCTCACTATACCTTATCCAACCTATTAGTTCCACCACCCACACATGCAATGACATCTCCTGGTTTCAATGATGTTTCTAGAGACAATATCTCTCTCTTCATCACTTAATACCTAGGTTTACCTCCACTGTATTCACATCCTACCTTACCTTTGTCTGTACATTATACCTTGATGCTATTTTATCGCCCCCAGAAACCTCCTTTTACTCTCTGTTCCAGACGTTCTAGACGACCAATTCTTATTTCTTTTAGTCGCACCCTTATCCTACTCCTCCTATGTTCCTCTGGCGATGTAGAGGTGAATCCAGGCCCTGCAGTGCCTAGCTCCACTCCTATTCCCCAGGCGCTCTCTTTTGACGACTTCTGTAACCGTAATAGCCTTGGTTTCATGCATGTTAACATTAGAAGCCTCCTCCCTAAGTTTGTTCTATTCACTGCTTTAGCACACTCTGCCAACCCGGATGTTCTAGCTGTGTCTGAATCCTGGCTTAGGAAGACCACCAAAAATTCAGACATTTTAATTCCAAACTACAACATTTTCAGACAAGATAGAACTGCCAAAGGGGGCGGTGTTGCAATTTACTGCAAAGATAGCCTGCAGAGTTCTGTCCTACTATCCAGGTCTGTACCCAAACAATTTGAACTTCTACTTTTAAAAATCCACCTTTCTAAAAACAAGTCTCTCACCGTTGCCGCCTGCTATAGACCACCCTCTGCCCCCAGCTGTGCTCTGGACACCATATGTGAACTGATTGCCCCCCATCTATCTTCAGAGCTCGTGCTGCTAGGCGACCTAAACTGGAACATGCTTAACACCCCAGCCATCCTACAATCTAAACTTGATGCCCTCAATCTCACACAAATTATCAATGAACCTACCAGGTACCTCCCCAAAGCCTTAAACACGGGCACCCTCATAGATATCATCCTAACCAACTTCCCCTCTAAATACACCTCTGCTGTCTTCAACCAAGATCTCAGCGATCACTGCCTCATTGCCTGCATCCGTAATGGGTCAGCGGTCAAACGACCTCCTCTCATCACTGTAAAACGCTCCCTGAAACACTTCAGCGAGCAGGCCTTTCTAATCGACCTGGCCGGGGTATCCTGGAAGGATATTGACCTCATCCCGTCAGTAGAGGATGCCTGGATATTTTTTTAAAATGCCTTCCTAACCATCTTAAATAAACATGCCCCATTCAAGAAATTTAGAACCAGGAACAGATATAGCCCTTGGTTCTCCCCAGACCTGACTGCCCTTAATCAACACAAAAACGTCCTATGGCGTTCTGCATTAGCATCGAACAGCCCCCGTGATATGCAGCTGTTCAGGGAAGCTAGAAACCATTATACACAGGCAGTTAGAAAAGCCAAGGCTAGCTTTTTCAAGCAGAAATTTGCTTCTTGCAACACTAACTCAAAAAAGTTCTGGGACACTGTAAAGTCCATGGAGAATAAGAACACCTCCTCCCAGCTGCCCACTGCACTGAAGATAGGAAACACTGTCACCACTGATAAATCCACCATAATTGAAAATTTCAATAAGCATTTTTCTACTGCTGGCCATGCTTTCCACCTGGCTACTCCTACCCCTGTCAACAGCACTGCACCCCCAACAGCAACTCGCCCAAGCCTTCCCCATTTCTCCTTCTCCCAAATCCATTCAGCTGATGTTCTGAAAGAGCTGCAAAATCTGGACCCCTACAAATCAGCCGGGCTAGACAATCTGGACCCTTTCTTTCTAAAATTATCTGCCGAAATTGTTGCCACCCCTATTACTAGCCTGTTCAACCTCTCTTTCGTGTCGTCTGAGATTCCCAAAGATTGGAAAGCAGCTGCGGTCATCCCCCTCTTCAAAGGGGGGGACACTCTTGACCCAAACTGCTACAGACCTATATCTATCCTACCATGCCTTTCTAAGGTCTTCGAAAGCCAAGTCAACAAACAGATTACCGACCATTTTGAATCTCACCATACCTTCTCTGCTATGCAATCTGGTTTCAGAGCTGGTCATGGGTGCACCTCAGCCACGCTCAAGGTCCTAAACGATATCTTAACCGCCATCGATAAGAAACATTACTGTGCAGCCGTATTCATTGATCTGGCCAAGGCTTTCGACTCTGTCAATCACCACATCCTCATCGGCAGACTCAACAGCCTTGGTTTCTCAAATGATTGCCTCGCCTGGTTCACCAACTACTTCTCTGATAGAGTTCAGTGTGTCAAATCTGAGGGTCTGTTGTCCGGACCTCTGGCAGTCTCTATGGGGGTGCCACAGGGTTCAATTCTTGGACCGACTCTCTTCTCTGTATACATCAATGAGGTCGCTCTTGCTGCTGGTGAGTCTCTGATCCACCTCTACGCAGACGACACCATTCTGTATACTTCCGGCCCTTCTTTGGACACTGTGTTAACAACCCTCCAGGCAAGCTTCAATGCCATACAACTCTCCTTCCGTGGCCTCCAACTGCTCTTAAATACAAGTAAAACTAAATGCATGCTCTTCAACCGATCACTACCTGCACCTACCCGCCTGTCCAACATCACTACTCTGGACGGCTCTGACTTAGAATACGTGGACAACTACAAATACTTAGGTGTCTGGTTAGACTGTAAACTCTCCTTCCAGACCCATATCAAACATCTCCAATCCAAAGTTAAATCTAGAATTGGCTTCCAATTTCGCAACAAAGCATCCTTCACTCATGCTGCCAAACATACCCTTGTAAAACTGACCATCCTACCAATCCTCGACTTTGGCGATGTAATTTACAAAATAGCCTCCAATACCCTACTCAACAAACTGGATGCAGTCTATCACAGTGCAATCCGTTTTGTCACCAAAGCCCCATACACTACCCACCATTGCGACCTGTACGCTCTCGTTGGCTGGCCCTCGCTTCATACTCGTCGCCAAACCCACTGGCTCCATGTCATCTACAAGACCCTGCTAGGTAAAGTCCCCCCTTATCTCAGCTCGCTGGTCACCATAGCATCTCCCACCTGTAGCACACGCTCCAGCAGGTATATCTCTCTAGTCACCCCCAAAACCAATTCTTTCTTTGGCCGCCTCTCTTTCCAGTTCTCTGCTGCCAATGACTGGAACGAACTACAAAAATCTCTGAAACTGGAAACACTTATCTCCCTCACTAGCTTTAAGCACCAACTGTCAGAGCAGCTCACAGATTACTGCACCTGTACATAGCCCACATATAATTTAGCCCTATCAACTACCTCTTTCCCAACTGTATTTAATTTATTTATTTATTTTGCTCCTTTGCACCCCATTATTTTTATTTCTACTTTGCACATTCTTCCATTGCAAAACTACCATTCCAGTGTTTTACTTGCTATATTGTATTTACCTTGCCACCAAGGCCTTTTTTTGCCTTTACCTCCCTTCTCACCTCATTTGCTCACATTGTATATAGACTTGTTTATACTTTATTATTGACTGTATGTTTGTTTTACTCCATGTGTAACTCTGTGTTGTTGTATCTGTCGAACTGCTTTGCTTTATCTTGGCCAGGTCGCAATTGTAAATGAGAACTTGTTCTCAACTTGCCTACCTGGTTAAATAAAGGTAAAATAAATAAAATAAATAAAATGAACACCTCTAAAGTCTGTGAGTGCTGTCGTGGGAATTGACTTAGTTGTATCTATGGCTATCGAATTGTCTTCATTTCTTAGATTTGATGCTATGTCTATGGTCAACTCTGGTTTTTCTCTGTGTGTTTTCCAGAGCTTTGCCTCTGTTTGCAGGTGTCCTCATTGTCCCTGTCTGAAGGTGTCCTCATTGTCCCTGTCTGAAGGTGTCCTCATTGTCCCTGACTGAAGGTGTCCTCCTTGTCCATGTCTGAAGGTGTCCTCCTTGTCCATGTCTGAAGGTGTCCTCATTGTCCCTGACTGAAGTTGTCCTCATTGTCCCTGACTGTGCTCATTGTCCCTGTCTGAAGGTGCCCTCAGTGTCCATATCTGAAGTTGTCCTCATTGTCCCTGTCTGAAGGTGTCCTCATTGTCCCTGTCTGAAGGTGTCCTCATTGTCCCTGACTGAAGTTGTCCTCATTGTCCCTGTCTGAAGGTGCCCTCAGTGTCCATATCTGAAGGTTTCCTCATTGTCCCTGTCTGAAGGTGTCCTCATTGTCCCTGACTGAAGGTGTCCTCATTGTCCATGTCTGAAGGTGTCCTCATTGTCCCTGACTGTGCTCATTGTCCCTGTCTGAAGGTGTCCTCATTGTCCCTGTCTGAAGGTGCCCTCAGTGTCCATATCTGAAGGTTTCCTCAATGTCCCTGTCTGTGCTCATTGTCCATGTCTGAAGGTGTCCTCATTGACTCTTGTGTACTCTCCATCACACTTTCTCACCAGCTCTCTTTTACTCTGATCAAAAATATGAATGCAACAATTTGCAACAATATTTTACTGAGTAACAGTTTGTATAAGGAAACCATTCAATTGAAATACATGCATTAGGCTCTAATCTATGGTTTTCACATGATTGTGAATACAGATATGTATCTTACCTTGAAAAAAAGGTAGGGGCATGGATGAGAAAGCCAGTCAGTATCTGGTGTGACCACAAGATACTGACAGTTTTTTTTGGCTCACACAGCACATGAGCATAGAGTTGAACAGACTGTTAATTGTGGCCTGTGAAAATGTTGTCCCACTCCTCTTCAATGGCTGTACGAAGTTGCTGGATATTGGCGGGAACTGGAACATGTTGTCGTACACGTTAATCCAGAGCATTCCAAACATGCTCAATCACAACTGTATATGTGAGTGAGTGAGTGAGTGAGTGAGTGAGTGAGAGAGAGAGAGAGAGAGAGAGAGAGAGAGAGAGAGAAAATAAGAAAGAAAGAGAGAGAGAAAATAAGAAAGAAAGAAAGAAAGAAAGAGAGAGAGAGAAAATAAGAAAGAAAGAAAGAGAGGAGAGAGAGAAAATAAGAAAGAAAGAGAGAGAGAGAAAATAAGAAAGAAAGAAAGAAAGAAAGAGAGAGAGAAAATAAGAAAGAAAGAAAGAAAGAGAGAAAATAAGAAAGAAAGAAAGAGAGAGAGACAGAAAATAAGATAGAAAGAAAGAGAGAGAAAATAAGAAAGAAAGAAAGAGAGAGAAAATAAGAAAGAAAGAAAGAGAGAGATAAAATAAGAAAGAAAGAAAGAGAGAGAGAAAATAAGAAAGAAAGAAAGAGAGAAAATAAGAAAGAAAGAAAGAAAGAGAGAGAGAAAATAAGAAAGAAAGACAGAAAGAAAGAGAGAGAGAAAATAAGAAAGAAAGAAAGAAAGAAAGAAAGAGAGAAAGAAAATAAGAAAGAAAGAAAGAAAGAGAGAGAGAAAATAAGAAAGAAAGAAAGAAAGAAAGAAAGAGAGAGAGAGAAAATAAGAAAGAAAGAAAGAGAGAGAGAGAAAATAAGAAAGAAAGAAAGAAAGAGAGAGAGAGAGAGAAAATAAGAAAGAAAGAAAGAGAGAGAGAAAATAAGAAAGAAAGAAAGAAAGAGAGAGAGAAAATAAGAAAGAAAGAGAGAGAAGTGTTTTTTTTAATGGACCCTAACAGATGGCCTATGAGAGTAAGGCTGAGTGGACAGACACACTGTGTTCAGTTTGGTCTCAATCAGAATCTTGGCAGTGTTCCTGCATACTCCTGGAAAGCTCTTGTCATCTGAGAATGGCTCCTGGCCCAAACAGTAATGAAGGTCGTGAGCAATAGTGCCCCTTTTTATGCATGGGTCAGCAGGTGTCAGTTAATCCCTTACCTTCTATCTGACACCACTGGCATGGTGAAGAGATCAGAGTCTTTCAAAGCCAGCCATAGACAAATTCTAAGTACACTTTGTAGAAGTGTAACATCAAGTTTAACATATACCTATTCTATAGAGTCAACGTCCATGTCGATAACTATGACATCATTTAGAACACCAAGTTATGATAAGTGATGATCCTACTAGACATTTGTAAACCACTAGTATTCATGGAGGGTACGCTCACATCCTGTACCAACCTACTAGAAGTAGCTTGCTAACGAAAACATTGGTGCGTGAAAGTTTTGTATTCTAGTTTTATATTACACGTTTCAGTTGGCGCTTCGGACCCTTAATTCCCTCTACTTTCTAAAGCCTGGAGCCTCTGGTGAAATAAATAGTAGCATGTGCCCTCCCCCCCCCGGTAAACAGTTGAGAGGTCAGCCGTAATAGCTAGGCAATCACAGAGTTTGTGATAGAGCTGCCAAGAAGCCATTAAGGATTAATACCTCCAAGCATTAAGAAAATATAAAGCACAGATGTTTGGCGTCGTTACCACTGAACACCGTGGTCTTTAGATTGAATAAGCTTTATAGTCCCCAAAGCGGCACATGAAAAAGTTGAACTTGGCAGTCTGCTACTGTAGATGGCTGTAAACGACTGTTTATGTTAGAGAGGCGTTAAATGTCTACCTTAAAAACACTAGGGAAAACAAAGACGAAGCATCCTTTGGAAGTATGGGACAAACAGTGACAATAAGCACTAAACTTTACCAACGAGGTTTGATGCTTGAGACTGAGGGTGTCCTAAAATACCATACGTCAGATTAGGTTGGTGACTCAGAGTTCACGGGAAACATTTTAGGGCAGCATAATCATTTTTTATTTAATTTTTTATTTCGCCTTTCGCCAGGAAAGCTAGTTGAGAACAAGTTCTCATTTACAAATGCGACCTGGCAACGTTAAAGCAAGGCAGTGCGACACAAACAACAGCACAGAGTTACACATGGAATAAACAAGCGTACAGTCAATAACACAATAGAAAAAAGTCTATACACAGTGTGTGCAAATGGCATGAGGAGGTAGGGCAATAAATAGGCCATAATAAAGAAGTAATTACAATTTAGCAAATTAACACCGGAGTGATAGATGAGCAGATGGTGATGTGCAAGTAGAAATAATGGTGTGCAAAAGCGCAGAAAAGTAAATAAAAATAATATGGGGATAATATGGGGATGAGGTAGGTAGATTGTGTGGGCTATTTACAGATGGACTATGTACAGCTGCAGCGATTGGTTAGCTGCTCAGATAGCTCGTGTTTAAAGGTCCTCGATGATAGCAAACACGTTACATTGTTATCATTTAGCAGACTCTTATTCAAAGAGTGACTTACAAAGTCAGTAACCTAAGCCATTTAACGTAGCAGTTTAAGCCCATCCAGTGTCAGCCATTCCAGTGTCAGCCCATCTAGTGTCAGCCCATCTAGTGTCAGACCGTCTAGTGTCAGCCCGTCTAATGTCAGCCCATCCAGTGTCAGCCCATCTAGTGTCAGTCCATTCAGTGTCAGACCATCTAGTGTCAGCCCATCTAATGTCAGAGAATTCAATGTCAACCCATCTAGTGTCAGCCCATTCAGTGTCAGACCATCTAGTGTCAGCCCATCTAATGTCAGCCAATTCAATGTCAGCCCATCTAGTGTCAGCCCATTCAGTGTCAGACCATCTAGCGTCAGCCCATCTAGTGTCAGCCCATCTAATGTCAGCCCATCTAATGTCAGCCCATCTAGTGTCAGCCCATTCAGTGTCAGCCCCTCTAATGTCATCCCATCTAGTGTCATCCCATCTAGTGTCAGCCCATTCAGTGTCAGACCATCTAGTGTCAGCCCATCTAATGTCAGCCAATTCAATGTCAGCCCATCTAGTGTCAGCCCATTCAGTGTCATCCCATCTAGTGTCATCCCATCTAGTGTCAGCCCATCTAGTGTCAGCCCATCCAGTGTCAGCCCATCTAGTGTCAGCCCATTCCGTGTCAGCCCATTCCGTGTCAGCCCATCTAGTGTCAGCCCATCTAGTGTCATCCAGTCTAGTGTCAGCCCATCTAGTGTCAGCCCATCTAGTGTCATTCAGTCTAGTGTCAGCCCATCTAGTGTCAGCCCGTCTAGTGTCAGCCCATCTAGTGTCAGCCCATCTAGTGTCAGCCCATCTAGTGTCAGCCCATCTAGTGTCAGACCGTCTAGTGTCAGCCCGTCTAGTGTCAGCCCGTCTAGTGTCAGCCCGTCTAGTGTCAGCCCGTCTAGTGTCATCCAGTCTAGTGTCAGCCCATCTAGTGTCAGCCCATCTAGTGTCAGCCCGTCTAGTGTCATCCAGTCTAGTGTCATCCAGTCTAGTGTCATCCAGTCTAGTGTCATCCAGTCTAGTATCAGCCCGTCTAGTGTCAGCCCGTCTAGTGTCAGCCCGTCTAGTGTCAGCCCATGCAGTATCAGCCCGTCTAGTGTCAGCCCATCCAGTGTCAGCCCATCCAGTGTCAGCCCATCTAGTGTCAGCCCATCTAGTGTCAGCCCATCTAGTGTCAGCCCATCTAGTGTCAGCCCATCTAGTGTCAGCATATCTGGTTTCAAGCCTTTCAGTGTCAGCCCATCTAGTGTCAGCCCATCTAGTGTCAGCCCATCTAGTGTCAGCCCATCTAGTATCAGCACATCTGGTTTCAACTCTTTCAGTGTCAGCCCGTCTAGTGTCAGCCCATCTATTGTCAGCCCATCTAGTGTCAGCCCATCTAATGTCAGCCCATCTAATGTCAGCCAATTCATTTTCAGCCCATCTAGTGTCAGTCCATCTAGTGTCAGTCCATCTAGTGTCAGTACATCTAGTGTCAGCCCATCTAGTGTCAGCCCATCTAGTGTCAGCCCATCTAGTGTCAGCCCATCTAGTGTCAGCCCATCTAGTGTCAGCCCATCTAGTGTCAGCACATCTTGTTTCAACTCTTTCAGTGTCAGACCATCTAGTGTCAGCCCATCTATTGTCAGCCCATCTAGTGTCAGCCCATCTAGTGTCAGCCCATCTAGTGTCAGCCCATCTAGTGTCAGCACATCTGGTTTCAAGCCTTTCAGTGTCAGCCCATCTAGTGTCAGCCCATCTAGTGTCAGCCCATCTAGTGTCAGCCCATCTAGTATCAGCACATCTGGTTTCAACTCTTTCAGTGTCAGCCCGTCTAGTGTCAGCCCATCTATTGTCAGCCCATCTAGTGTCAGCCCATCTAATCTCAGCCCATTCCGTGTCAGCCCATCCAGTCTCAGCCCTTCTAGTGTCAGCCCATCTAGTGTCAGCCCATCTAGTGTCAGTCCATCCAGTGTCAGCCCATCTAGTGTCAGCCCATCGAGTGTCAGCCCATCCAGTGTCATCCCATCTAGTCTCAGCCCATCTACTATCAGCCCATCCGTTGTCAGCCCATCTAGTGTCATCCCATCCAGTCTCTGCCCCTCTAGTACCATGATGAAGAGGTCACTGAGTGACTGAGAAATTAGTGAATCCATCAACAACACAAAGGACTGGCCATTCATTTTAAGTGCCTAATTTGGCTGATTGTCACAGTATTGAAGTCCTTGATTCAGGCGCATACTCTCAAACATGTTAAGTGTAATTTCAAGTTCCCCAGTGCTCTGCACCAAAAAGCAATTAGATTGTAAATGATCCCATGTTAGTTTGATCCCATGTTAATGTGTCTCCACTTTTGTGGATTGGGTTGATCAGTTCTTGGTTCCAGACATTGGAGAAGATGCCTGAACTGAGGATTATATTTAAGAGTTTAAGTTTAGCCAATTGGAATTTGTGGTCTGTATAGTTTATCATTTCCTTTAGGAAACCATAAACACCAGAGGCCTATTTGGGTTGGAGGGATTTTAGTTAATTCAATGTAATTGTAGAATCCAGTACATTCTGATTTGCAATTGACCATGTATATATATATATATATATATATATATATTATTTTTTTTTTCTGCTGTTTGTTCATTGTTTTACAGTGCCTTGTGAAAGTATTCACTCCTTTGGCATTTTTCCTATTTTGTTGCCTTAAGACCTGGAAATAAAATATATTTTGGGGGGGGTTTGTATCATTTGATTTACACAACATGCTTAACACTTTTAAGATGCAAAATATGTTTTATTGTGAAACAACCAAGAAATAAGACCAAAAAAAATGAAAACTTTGAGAGTGCATAACTATTCATCCCCCCAAAGTCAAAACTTTGTAGAGACACCTTTTTCAGAAATTGCAGCTGCAAGTCTCTTGGGATATGTCTCTATAAGCTTGGCACATCTAGCCACTGGGATTTTTTTCCATTCTTCAAGTCAAAATTGCTAAAGCATCATCAAGTTAGATGTGTTCTTACTGGTGAACAGCAATCTTTAAGTCATACCACAGATTCTCAATTGGATTGAGGTCTGGGCTTTGACTAGGCCATTCCAAGACGTTTAAATGTTTCCCCTTAATGGAGTGTTTCTTCAGCAGTATGCTTAGGGTAATTGTCCTACTGGAAGATGAAATTCCGTCCCAGTCTCATATCTCAGGAAGACTGAAACTCAAGAATGTCCCTGTATTTAGCACCATCCACCATTCCTTCAAATCTGACCAGTTTACCAGTTCCTGCCGATGAAAACCATTGGTGTTCTTGGGGTGAGCAAGGTGTTGGTTTTGTGCAAGACATAGCATTTTCCTTTATGGACAAAAAACTATATTTTAGTCGTATCTGACCAGAGTACCTTCCTCCATATGTTTAGGGAGTCTCCCACATGACATTTGGCGAACACTAAACGTGTTTGCGTATTTTTTTCTTTAAGCAATGGCTTTTTTTCTGGCAACTCTACCGTAAAGCCCAGCTCTGTGGAGTGTATGGCTTAAAGTGGTCCTATTGACAGATACTACAATTTTTAATAATGGATTTAATGATGTTCCGTAGGATGTTCAAAGTTTCTGATATTTTTTTATAACCCAACCCTGATCTGTACTTCTCCAGAACTTTGTTGCTGACCTGTTTGGAGAGCTCCTTGGTGCCACTTGCTTGGTGATGCCCCTTGCTTAGTGGTGTTGCAGACTTTGGGCCCATTCAGAAGAGGTGGATATATACTGAGATCATGTGACAGATCATGTGACACTTAGATTGACACTTAGACACTTAGATTGCACACAGGTAGACTTTATTTAATTAATTATGTGACTTCTGAAGGTAATTGGTTGCACCAGATCATATTTAGGGGCTTCGTAGAAAAGTGTGTGAATACACATACACCACCTTTCCATTTTTTAAATATTTTTTATATAATTTTTTTAAACAAGTTATTTTTTACATTTAACTTCACCAATTTAGACTATTTTGTGTATGTCCATTACATGAAATTAAATTACAGGTTGTAATGCAACAAAATAGGAAAAACGCCAAGGGGGATGAATACTTTTGCAAGGCATTGTATAAAATCAAATCAAATTTATTCATAAAGCCCTTCGTACATCAGCTGATATCTCACAGTGTGGTACAGAAACCCAGCCTAAAACCACAAACAGCAAGCAATGCAGGTGTAGAAGCACGGTGGCTAGGAAAAACTCCCTAGAAAGGCCAGAACCCAGGAAAAAACCTAGAGATGAACCAGGCTATGAGGGGTCTGGCTGTGCCGGGTGGACATTATAACAGAACATGGCCAAGATGTATTGCCAAAAAGATTGGAGAAGTGGTTTATCCAAAATGTTTTTTTGTTTTGGATAGATAACTCTGTGTTTTCGCCAGTTAACAACAGACTCATACATTTCCTTAGTGAAAACAATGTACTGAGCAAATGTCAAATTGGCACTTTCCCAAATTACCATATGACAGACCACATATTCACCCTTCATGCCTTAATTGAGAAACAAACCAAAACAAAGTCTTCTCTTCCTTTGTTGATTTCAATAAAGCTTTTGACTCAATTTGGCATGAGGGTCTGCTATACAAATTGATGAAAGCGGTGTTGGGGGAAAAGCCTATGACAGTATGAAATCCATGTACACAAACAACAAGTGTGCAACTAAAATTGGCAAAAAACACACATTTCTTTTCACAGGGCCGTGGGGTGAGACATGGATAAAGCTTGAGCCAAACCCTCTTGAACATATATATCATCGAATTGGCGAGGACACTAGAAAAGTCTGCAGCACCCGGCCTCACCCTACCAGAATCTGAAGTCAAATGTCTACTGACAATCTGGTGCGTCTGTCCCCAACCTAGGAGGGCCTACAGCAGCACCTAGGTCTTCTGCACAGATTCTGTCAGACCTGGGCCCTGACAGTAAATCTCAGTAAGACAAAAATAATGGTGTTCCAAAAAAAGGTAAAGTTGCCAGGACCACAAATACAAATTCCATCTAGACACTGTTGCCCTAGAGCACACACACCTACCTCGGCCTAAACATCAGCAACACAGGTAACTTCCACAATGCTGTGAATAATCAGAGAGACAAGGCAAGAAGGGCCTTCTACGCCATAAAAAATAAAATAAAATTTGACATCCCAATTATGATCTGGCTAAAAATAATTGAGTTAGTTATAGAACCCATTGCCCTTTAAGGCTGTGAGGACTGGGGTCCGCTCACCAACCAGGAATTCAGAAAATGGGACAAACACCAAATTGAGACTCTGCAAAAACATCCTCTGTGTACAACTTAAAACACCAAATAATACCCGCTATTTACCAAAATCCAGAAAATAGCCTTTAAATTCTACAACCAACTAAAAGGAATTGATTCCCAAACCTTGCATAACAAAGCCATCATCTACAAAGAGATTAACCTAGAGAAGAGTCCCCTAAGCAAGCTTGTCTTGGGTCTCTGTTCACAGACACAAACAGACTCCACAGAGCCCCAGGACAGGAACAGCAACTCAATTAGACCCAACCAAATCATGAGAAAACAAAAAGATAATTACGTGACACAATGGAAATAATTGACCAAAAAACAAAGCAAACTGGAATGCTATCTGGCCCTAAACAGAGAATACACAGTGGCAGAATACCTGACCACTGTGACTGACCCAAAATTAAGGAAAGCTTTGACTATGTACAGACTCAGTGAGCATAGCCTTGCTATTGAGAGAGGCTGTCATAGGCAGACCTGGTTCTCAAGAGAAAACAGGCTATTTTGGACACTGCCCACAAAATGAGGTTGAAACTGAGCTGCACTTCCTAACCTCCTGCCAAATGTATGACCATGTTAGAGACTCGTATTTCCCTCAGAATACACAGAACCAAAAATAATTTGAAAACAAATCCAATCTTGATAAACTCCCATATCTACTGGGTGAAATACCACAGTGTGCCATCACAGCAGCAAGATTTGTGGCCCGTTGCCATGAGAAAAGGGCAACCAGTGAAGAACAAACACCATTGTAAATACAACCTATATTTATGTTTATTTATTTTCCCTTTTCTACTGTAACTATTTGCACATCATTACAACACTCTATATGATATTGACATAATATGACATTTGAAGTGTCCTTTTTATTTTGGAACTTCTGTGAATGTAATGTTTACTGTTCATTTTTTAAAGTTAATTTCACTTTCTATTTCACTTGCTTTTGCAATGTAAACATGTTTCCCGTGCCAATACATCCCTTTGAATTGAATTGAGAGAGAAAGCGAGAGAGAGGGAGAGAGAGAGAGGGAGAGAGAGAGAGAGGGAGAGAGAGAGAGAGAGGGAGAGAGGTAGAGAGAGAGAGAAAGCGAGGGAGAGAGAGAGAGAGAGAGAGCAAATAAAGTGATTTCACTCCTGTTCCCACCAGAGTCCAAGTCTGTGTTGAAGTAATGAGGACACATGGAGCATTTAATGTGAGTGATACTGACAGGCCTCCGAGACGATGAGGCCACACTGCTCCACTCATTGTGTTTCTGTGTGTGTGGCGAGCGAGAGAGCGAGAGAGCGAGAGAGCGAGAGAGAGATATGGTAGAGAGAGAGATGGTAGAGAGAGAGATGGTAGAGAGAGAGAGATGGTAGAGAGAGAGATGGTAGAGAGAGAGATGGTAGAGAGAGAGATGGTAGAGAGAGGGATGGTAGAGAGAGAGACAGTAGAGAGAGAGATGGTAGAGAGAGATGGTAGAGAGAGAGATGGTAGAGAGAGAGATGGTAGAGAGAGAGAGAGATGGTAGAGAGAGAGATGGTAGAGAGAGAGATGGTAGAGAGACATGGTAGAGAGAGAGACGGTAAAGAGAGAGATGGTAGAGAGAGATGGTAGAGAGAGAGATGGTAGAGAGAGACGGTAGAGAGAGAGACGGTAGAGAGAGAGATGGTAGAGAGAGAGATGGTAGAGAGAGATGGTAGAGAGAGAGATGGTAGAGAGAGATGGTAGAGAGAGAGAAGGTAGAGAGAGAGATGGTAGAGAGAGAGATGGTAGAGAGAGAGATGCCAGAGCATGCCGCTTGCAATGCTAGACTTGTGGGTTAGATACCCAACGGGAGACCAGTACAAAAAAAGTATGAAAATGTATGCACTCACTAATGTAGAAGAAAGTGAGAAATTTATTTTTAAAAGGGACACTGCACTGTTACTGTACTCAACACAGGAAGACAACAAGGAGACGTCACATGCGAAATGAGATGTTTCCAATGGGGTTACTGGTATATTCTACAGCATTTTTCCTTGTGTTGGCAGGGAGTGTTGGCAGCTGTAGCTGTAAGATACATTTCTACCAGTAGTCACAGGCTCATTTGCCCAAGTCTTGGTAAACATTCTTGATCATTCCACTATTGCCATAGTCATACTGATACTTGTCAAACCATTTCATATAAGAGCACAACTTTAGTAAGTAAGGCAGATGGAGGGAGGGAGGGAGGGAGGAAGGAAGGAAGGAAAGGAAGGAAGGAAAGGAAGGAAGGAAGGAAGGAAGGAAGGAAGGAAGGAAGGAAGGAAGGAAGGAAGGAATGAAGGAAGGAAGGAAGGAAGGAAGGAAGGAAGGAAGGAAGGAAGGAAGGAAGGAAGGAAGGAAGGAAGGAAGGAAGGAAGGAGGGAAGGAAGGAAGGAAAACCAAGAGTACTCTGACAGCTCTTCCTACCTCTAAATAAACCAACTGTTGAGGCATCACGAACAGTCCTGAGAAGCGATAGCTCCATTGCAAAACCCAGGGAGCCTGATGTCGATTCCAATTCAATGTCCATCTTCATTCAATCACAAAACAGCTGGAGAGCTTAGTTGGGTTAAATCAGAATTCCACTCCAAAGAACTGCTTATGGTCCCTAAAGCAAAGTCGGAAGTCCTTATATCACAGCCTGGCCTGATACATGGGTTGATAGAGAAGAGGGAGAAGACAGCCTAACACAGGGCCTTCTGGAAATGTGAAAGATGACTTGTAACTCAGTGGATACTGAACGTTGGCGACACAATACAATATCTATCATATTATAGTATCTGTAACACCAAGCATTCTGGAAGTTGATGAGGCAATACCATATATATGATATTATAGTATCTGTAACACCAAGCATTCTGGAAGTTGATGAGGCAATACCATATATATGATATTATAGTATATGTAAAGTTGACTAGACAAAAAAATATATTATATTACACTCTTAGAAAAAAGGTTTGCAAAAGGGTTCTACGACTGTCCCCACAGGAGCACCCATTTTGGTTCCAGGGAAGGGTTCTACATGGAACCCAAAAAGGTTCTACCTGGAACCAAAAAGGGGTTATTCAAAGGGTTGTCTTAGGGAGACAGCCAAATAACCTTTTTATTTTCTAGATAGCAGCTTATTTTCTAAGAGTGTACAGTATCACTAAAACTAAGCATTCTGACATATTGCATTCATCAGGGTGATCCTCGAAGAGATGCTGGAGATCATTCACAGTTCCTGTCTGATAGGCACGGTTTACACAGGCAGCACATTTTGATATTTGGCAAACTAATTGGTCTTTCGAGCAACTAGATCAGATCGTTTTTCCAATAACTGGGCAAAAGATCAGAAAACGGCTGCATGTGTAAACACAGCCTAATAGGCCTGCTGCCAAAAGGCCTTTATTGTGCCTTAATTGCAAACATAGTGTAGCGACTGTAACCCAACAATTAGCAACTTTGACAAGAGGTCTGGATCTCATGGTGTAACGGTTAAGTTATTGGTTAGGTTTGATAGTCACTGTGCTTGTAGTCTAATGACAATGGAGAATTTACAAGCTTGACATAGCTGAAAGAGAAACAGTATAGTGAGAACAGAAGGAGTAGAACTGGTGTTGACGCTGTACTCCAGGGTGGTCTCTGGGAAGGAGCTCAGCAGCGTGTGGTCCAGTGAGGTTGGGGTAAGTTAACAACTTCTCATGTGCATGTATGGTGTGTTTACCACACAGGTAAACCTACAATTGCATGCACAGGTCGCAGCACAGGTGAAACCATGCAGGTGTATGTGTGTGTGTGGGGGGGGGGGGGGGGGGGGGGGACGCAGCACGGGTGAAACCATGCAGGTGTGTGGGGGGGTCCATACCTCCTGGGAAGTGTTCATTGATAGACCAGTTGTCCACCTGGAGTGTGGCGTTACCCCCGTTTCTGGTAAAGCGTACCACATGGTACAGCCCGTCATTCACTGGTGTGCTATTCTCTCTCACGCTGATGTCCATTGTGCCGATGTTAAACGTCACACCAATCTTCCCATG
Organism: Oncorhynchus mykiss; assembly: GCF_057628025.1. Lineage (NCBI taxonomy): Eukaryota > Metazoa > Chordata > Actinopteri > Salmoniformes > Salmonidae > Oncorhynchus > Oncorhynchus mykiss. The sequence continues at coordinate 84,810,606 of NC_143046.1, forward strand.
TTCCTAGAAGAAAAAACAAAATCATAAATTTAGTGTTTTAAAAAAATATATATTTCGGAAACTATTTTTCCCGTGATGGACTTTTTGTTGTTGTTGATACATTACTTTTTGTCGTAGTGCATAAATTGTTTTGTTTAAAAAAACTCCAATCTTTTTGCTAAAAACGAGGTAATCGAATGAATAAATGCAAAAAGTGTATAACTTTATTGCTTAGAGTCTGTGGGAATGCCACTGGAAGAATCAAAGAAAAGCTAAGGAATTCAAGGTTTAATTCTCTAGCTCTCTTCGTTTATTATTCAGTCCTTGAATAATCCATTATATTAACCTTAAAGGCCCCCTTCTGCTGGATAACACACACACACACACACACACACACACACACACACACACACACACACACACACACACACACACACACACACACACACACACACACACACAGTATATATATACCTGCAAAAATCAATGGTGTTGAATAAGCCAGAGTAAACAGAGATAAGCTAGATTAATGAGCAGTGAAGGCTCACAGAGTCACATGTTGGAAGAGAACAGATGTCAACGGGCAGGTGACCAATTCCACCTCCTCACTCCAAACCAACCTGTGATCGTCAACCAACCAGGGAGCAACCTGACTCTGTAGTGGCTAATGGGTAGAACTAAATGTCACCATCTGGATATAGAAGAATGACTGGTTCTATGGCATCCCCTTTGCATTTTTGCCAATCCGAAAGAATCTGATCCACACGAGTGGAGATACCGAGTCGATGTGCAGGGATACGAGGTAATAACATGGCTATATACAGGGAGTACCAGGTAATAACATGGCTATATACAGGGAGTACCAGGTAATAACATGGCTATATACAGGGAGTACCAGGTAATAACATGGCTATATACAGGGTGTACCAGGTAATAACATGGCTATATACAGGGTGTACCAGGTAATAACATGGTTATATACAGGGTGTACCAGGTAATAACATGGCTATCTACAGGGTGTACCAGGTAATAACATGGCTATATACAGGAAGTACCAGGTAACACCATGGCTATACACACGGGTGGAGGTACCGAGTCGATGTTGCAGGGATACGAGGTAATAACATGGCTATACACACGGGTGGAGATACCGAGTCTATGTGCAGGGATATGAGGTAATAACATGGTTATATACAGGGAGTACCAGATAATAACATGGCTATATACAAGGATTACCAGGTAATAACATGGCTATATACAGGGAGTACCATGTAATAACATGGCTATATACAGGGAGTACCAGGTAATAACATGGCTATAAACAAGGATTACCAGGTAATAACATGAGCTTCTCTCAACCTGCTGTTACTTCCCTCATACTTCCTCTAGCTTCTCTCAACCTGTTGTTACTTCCCTCATACTTCCTCGAGCTTCTCTCAACCTGTTGTTACTTCCCTCATACTTCCCCTGTAGTTAATCAAAGCTGGAATCACCTCCTCATCTGTATACAGATCATAGTCTATGGCCAGATGATAAATAGTACGGAGGCAGATGTGTCGTGCATTCATCACCACTGATCAGAGAAAGGCCTGGGCGGAATCTAGGCCAGGGCTCTGAAGTTCATTTAGAAGACGTCGGACAGGAAGTAGAAGATGCTGCACAGCGTTACCGCAGTCGTTTGTTTGTTTGTAAAAACTGTCGGACTGAGATTGATTAAGGAATAATTCTATATAATAACTGCACATTTTCTAACTTTTGTTCGCTATCTCTTTGAAGATACAGGTTTTTGTAAGGGATCTGAATTTTAAATGCAAATGTAACTTCGAACCCGGATGTAATTCTGTGTAACTTCCTGTTCATGTATTTAAACTGAGGGGAACATATGGAGTTCTTAGATAACACACATGACGAAACCGGGTGGAAACACAGAAAAATACATTTAGTGGGATCTTTTTCCCTGCTCTTTATGAAATCAAAAGCGAGTCAGTGTATTTTTACTTTCTGATCATAGGCTTTCCTCTCGCTGGTTTCAACATTTTAGTAACATCAAAGAGCATGGTTTAAATACCACCCACATGTTTACACCCGCAAGCAAATGTTACCGTTTTGCACACAGCTTTCATTTAGTCTGAATCCTTCCCTCCTCTCTCATAGTACTAAATGTTAAAGTGATTCTCATTCAATAAAACATTCAGAAATGGGTTTAATCTATAAAGTCACGGAAGCTTCAATTCTCCAAAATATTTTATTCCCAAAATAGGTTGAAAATGTTTTGTTTCCAAAACAGTCAGATATCTAATTGCGATGATAGTGATGATATGATAGTGATTAGCTTATTGAAACGCCTCCTCATTGAATTGTTCACTGTGAATATCCTTAATTTTTTTTTTTTTAAACCCATAATTAGCTGTGAAATATGGGCAGGCTTCAAGGAGCATCAGGGGACTCCTTTAGAACAGTGAATGAAACCAAAGGCAACACTCCATCACCATAGCCTCTGAGATATTCTCCTAATGGAGCTGCCATTTAACGCGCCTGACTCCGCGGCAAGATAAAGACAGGCGTATAACAGTGATCCATATCCTTTGGAGCGTGGCAGTGTGCTGGAGCACTGAACACACAGGGATGGCAGGGCGATTCCATGGTATCACCTGCACAAATTGATAAGTGTTTAAGAAATGAACAAGGCGCTCTGTGAGAGAATGGCGTGTAAAACTGCTGATAACATAATGGGAGGTTTGCCTGTAGAGATGAGAGCCGAGAGGGAAAATAAAGCAGAGATGACAAGTGTTTCATCGATGAAAGGCTGGGGTTAGCTAGAAGTCAACGAACAATAACAACAGACGGTTTGTTCTTCAATAGCAGCACAAACAATTTTCCGGCAAAGAGTGGAAACGTTTTTGCAAAGTTTGGCCACATTACAATAACGAAGTTGATTATACCGTGGTGTGATTATGAAAATATATTTTTCACAGTAATTAAGGGTCTGTCAACATCTTGCGTTGGGTATAAGGAAATTTGATGACATTAGTTCGTAATGGCAGTTACTCTGACCCAAGCCCACTGTGTTATTGATCGTTTCAACACACAGGAGACACCGTGTACAAGGACAAAGTGGTGTCTCAACTGACGTATGATGCAAGACGAGGCACTGCCATAACAGGTAATAACAGTTTAGTGTAAAACAGACCTGTTGTGGAGGTCTTAGCAAGAAACATTCATACAAGCAATTGTCTCTAATGGATTGATTTATTATTCGCTTTAAAAAACAAATTTGACAAGAATTTTGAACAATTATCAACAAAATGTGAAAGCCAAAAGGTATAAAACCCTAGTCTTTTCACAAAGGGGATTTAACTAATGCTACAACATTGAGACATGTAAGGTTGGTAGTTTGGTGTTCAGACAGAGAGAGGTATTTTCAGGATCAAGCTCTAGCCCAGTGGTGACAGAATCATTTTTTACCAAAGAGGAGCCTTATTATTAACAAAATCAAAATGACCAAAAAATAGCATTTAACTCACCTCAACAGTATGTGTACCTATTTAGGTGTTCATGCATTATGCATGTTGGAAGCACGAGTGGGAGCCACAATTACGGGCTTATACTAGGTATTAGGGGTTTAACCTAGGTATTAGGGGTTTAATCTAGTTATTAGGCATTTAATCTAGGTATTAGGGGCTTAATCTAGGTATTTGGGGTTTAATCAAAGTATTAGGGGTTTCATCTAGGTATTAGGTAAACAATGGATGAGTAAAGATTTATTAATTTTTTAATAACATCTGCGAAGCTATATACAGGTGGTACAGAGTCAATGTGCGGGGGCACCGGTTAGTCGGGCTATTTGAGGTAATATGAGATTAGTTAAAGTGACTATGCATAGATGATAAACTGGGAGTTGCAGCTGTATAAAAGAAGGGTTGGCGGGCGAGGGGTTCCGAGTGGCGCAGCGGTCTATGGTAATGCATCTCAGTGCTAGAGGCATCACTACAGACACCCTCAGTTGAATCCAGGCTGTATCACAACCGACCGTGATTGGGAGTCCCCGGGTTTGGCCAGTGTAGGTCGTCATTGTAAATAAGAATGTGTTCTTAAAGGTTACATGTGTTTGAATAGGGCCTGTTCTACGATCATGTGTTTGAATAGGGCAGACTGTGGCTCATGTAATTTATCTTCAGAGAATCTGTGAAGAAATGTTATTACTTAAAATAAATTGACAATAAACTGAAGATCTCGTACAACGTTGTGTACTACTCCCTTCACAGAACAGCGCAAACTGTCTCTAACCGGAAATGAAAGAGTAGTGGGAGGCCCCGGTGCACAACTGAGCAAGAGGACAAGTACATTAGAGGGTCTACTTTGAGAAACAGAGCTGGCAGCTTCATTAAATGGTATCCGCAAAACACCAGTCTCAACTTCAACAGTGAAGAAGCGACTCCAGGATGCTGGCTTTCCAGGAGTCCCTCTGTCCAGTATCTATGTCCTTTTGCCACATCTTACTATTTTTATTTTTATTGGCCAGTCTGAGATATGGCTTTTTCTTTGCAACTCTGTAAATTAAGTTTTTCTGTTTTTTTTTTGTTTTTTTTACATCTGCAAAAATGTAAAAAAAAAAAAAAACGGTTTGTTTTTGCTTTGACACTATGGGGTATCGTGTGTAGATCGTTGAGGATTTATTTTCTTATCTCATTCATTTTAGAATAAGGCTGTAACTTAACAAAATGTGGAAAAAGTCAAAGGGTGTGAATACTTTCTTAAGGCATGTGTGGTAGCCAACTAAACTTTTCTCCACGATTTACAGTGGAGTTTAGTCGGCTACCTGCAGGCCCATTATATTTACAGTGCCTTGCGAAAGTATTCGGCCCCCTTGAACTTTGCGACCTTTGGCCACATTTCAGGCTTCAAACATAAAGATATAAAACTGTATTTTTTTTGTGAAGAATCAACAACAAGTGGGACACAATCATGAAGTGGAACGACATTTATTGGATATTTCAAACTTTTTTAACAAATCAAAAACTGAAAAATTGGGCGTGCAAAATTATTCAGCCCCCTTGAGTTAATACTTTGTAGCGCCACCTTTTGCTGCGATTACAGCTGTAAGTCGCTTGGGGTATGTCTCTATCAGTTTTGCACATCGAGAGACTGAAATGTTTTCCCATTGCTCCTTGCAAAACAGCTCGAGCTCAGTGAGGTTGGATGGAGAGCATTTGTGAACAGCAGTTTTCAGTTCTTTCCACAGATTCTCGATTGGATTCAGGTCTGGACTTTGACTTGGCCATTCTAACACCTGGATATGTTTATTTTTGAACCATTCCATTGTAGATTTTGCTTTATGTTTTGGATCATTGTCTTGTTGGAAGACAAATCTCCGTCCCAGTCTCAGGTCTTTTGCAGACTCCATCAGGTTTTCTTCCAGAATGGTCCTGTATTTGGCTCCATCCATCTTCCCATCAATTTTAACCATCTTCCCTGTCCCTGCTGAAGAAAAGCAGGCCCAAACCATGATGCTGCCACCACCATGTTTGACAGTGGGGATGGTGTGTTCAGCTGTGTTGCTTTTACACCAAACATAACGTTTTGCATTGTTGCCAAAAAGTTCAATTTTGGTTTCATCTGACCAGAGCACCTTCTTCCACATGTTGGGTGTGTCTCCCAGGTGGCTTGTGGCAAACTTTAAACAACACTTTTTATGGATATCTTTAAGAAATGGCTTTATTCTTGCCACTCTTCCATAAAGGCCAGATTTGTGCAATGTATGACTGATTGTTGTCCTATGGACAGAGTCTCCCACCTCAGCTGTAGATCTCGGCAGTTCATCCAGAATGATCATGGGCCTCTTGGCTGCATATCTGATCAGTCTTCTCCTTGTATGAGCTGAAAGTTTAGAGGGACGGCCAGGTCTTGGTAGATTTGCAGTGGTCTGATACTCCTTCCATTTCAATATTATCGCTTGCACAGTGCTCCTTGGGATGTTTAAAGCTTGGGAAATCTTTTTGTATCCAAATCCGGCTTTAAACTTCTTCACAACAGTATCTCGGACCTGCCTGGTGTGTTCCTTGTTCTTCATGATGCTCTCTGCGCTTTTGACGGACCTCTGAGACTATCACAGTGCAGGTGCATTTATACGGAGACTTGATTACACACAGGTGTATTGTATTTATCATCATTAGTCATTTAGGTCAACATTGGATCATTCAGAGATCCTCACTGAACTTCTGGAGAGAGTTTGCTGCACTGAAAGTGAAGGGGCTGAATAATTTTGCACGCCCAATTTTTCAGATTTTGATTTGTTAAAAAAGTTTGAAATATCCAATAAATGTCGTTCCACTTCATGATTGTGTCCCACTTGTTGTTGATTCTTCACAAAAAAATACAGTTTTATATCTTTATGTTTGAAGCCTGAAATGTGGCAAAAGGTCGCAAAGTTCAAGGGGGCCGAATACTTTCGCAAGGCACTGTATCTGTTAATGCAGTCACCTCGGTTTTAATTTTAAGCATCTTTTAATCCTTCGCTTGTATGTCACAATTGCAAATACAAAAACGTTGTATTTGTCGGCACCTTCGTTTTTAACTTCGTCACAGAGACAGATAAACATCTTGATGCTAGTTTTAGTGGAGATCCGCTAGGGGAAAAACACATCTAACAACACACCAAGCTTTTCTAGGAGTGGTGTGAGGCAGCTGGTAAAATATCAACCACTCTTCCATTTATATTGTAACCGAACTTAACATATAATACTAAATGGAGTACCACAGATTTACGTGCAGAGTAATATGAATTGCCCTGAGACCTCGTTGGGAGAGAAAACAAAATGGATGGGTCTGAACATTAACTGGAATCTGAGAAAAGGTTACTAGTCAGGAGAAGGTCAGCTAAATGTATCATTAAAATAAGATAGAATAAGAGAAGGAGAAAGAGAGAGGGACGAAGAAAGAGAGAGAGCATGAGAAAGAGAGAAAATTAGAGAGAGAGAAATAGAAAGAGAAAGAGAAAGAGAGAAAGATAGAAGAGAGAGAAAGAGAGAAAAAGAGAGAGAAAGAGAGACAGGACAAGAGGGAGAGATAAAGCACAGAATCATACTCACTAAATGAAGACTTAAAGACAACTTCACGTCTTCCACATCAGCCGACTCAACAATGCATCGCCGCAAAACATCTTTCAAGCTCATGACTTTGACAATCAGCAGTAACTAACACTCTCACGGAGAGGGGGAATGAACCAGCAGTCACTCCCTCAACACTCTCACAGAGAGAGGCAATAAACAAGACGTAACTCCCTCAACACTCTCACAGAGAGGGGGAATGAACCAGCACTAACTCCCTCAACACTCTCACAGAGAGGGGGAATGAACCAGCACTACCTCCCTCAACACTCTCAGATAGAGGGGGAATGAACCAGCAGTCACTCCCTCAACACCGTCACAGAGAGAGGCAATAAACAAGCCGTAACTCCCTCAACACTCTCACAGAGAGGGGGAATGAACCAGCACTAACTCCCTCAACACTATCACAGAGAGAGGGAATGAACCAGCACTAACTCCCTCAACACTCTCACAGAGAGGGGGAATGAACCAGCAGTCACTCCCTCAACACTGTCACAGAGAGAGGCAATAAACAAGCCGTAACTCCCTCAACACTCTCACAGAGAGAGGCAATATACAAGCCGTAACTCCCTCAACACTCTCACAGAGAGAGGCAATAAACAAGCACTAACTCCCTCAACACTCTCACAGAGAGAGGCAATAAACAAGCCATAACTCCCTCAACACTCTCACAGAGAGGGGGAATGAACCAGCACTAACTCCCTCAACACTCACGCAGAGAGGGGGAATGAACCAGCACTAACTCACTCAACACTCTCACAGAGAGGGGGAATGAACCAGCAGTCACTCCCTCAACACTGTCACAGAGAGAGGCAATAAACAAGCCGTAACTCCCTCAACACTCTCACAGAGAGGGGGAATGAACCAGCACTAACTCCCTCAACACTCTCACAGAGAGAGGCAATATACAAGCCGTAACTCCCTCAACACTCTCACAGAGAGAGGCAATAAACAAGCCATAACTCCCTCAACACTCTCACAGAGAGGGGGAATGAACCAGCACTAACTCCCTCAACACTCACGCAGAGAGGGGGAATGAACCAGCACTAACTCACTCAACACTCTCACAGAGAGGGGGAATGAACAAGCACTAACTCCCTCAACACTATCACAGAGAGGGGGAATGAACCAGCACTAACTCCCTCAACACTCTCACAGAGAGGGGGAATGAACCAGCACTAACTCCCACATCACTCTCACAGAGAGCAATAAACCATTTGCTATCATCCACTAACCGTCTCCAAACTGGCATCAATGGGAGATGAAGAATAGACATTCACATACTAACACTCAGGAGCTCCCGTGGCTGTGGCTTATGGAGATATCAAAGGTGTTGATGAGGCAGAACGAGCATTTTAATTCACTGTCTGCTGTTGCTGTTGTTGCTGCTGCTGCCACTGTGGCTGTGCTTGCCAAGCCAGGCAGTATACTGCAAACACAGACAGATGCCAGGCCATTTTAATCTGCTGAGAACTTGCTGGATCGACAGTCCTCGAGAGGAAAGGAATGGAGGGAGAGAAAAGGTGAGATGGAAGGAGAGAGAGAGAGCTATAGAGAGAGGGGGGGGGAGAGAGAGAGAGCGAGAGAGAGAGAGAGAGAGAAAGCGAGAGGAGAGAGAGAGGTGGGATGAAGAGAGAGGTAAGAGTGAGAGAGCTGGATGGAGAGGTGGGAGAGTATTCGAAATGACCTTGTATTGAATCTGAAGTGCTGACCATAAAGTATGGTTTACACAGGACAAGACAGGACAGGACAAGACAGGACAAGACAAGTCAGGACTAGACAAGACAGGACAGGACAAGACAAGACAGGAAAAGACAGGACAAGACTGGACAGGACTTGAAAGAACAAGACAGAACAAGACAAGACAGGACAGGACAGGACAAGCCAGGACAAGACTGGACAAGACAAGTCAGGACTAGACAGGACAGGACAGGACAGGACAAGACAAGACAGGAAAGGACAAGACAGGACAAGACAAGTCAGGACTAGACAGGACAGGACAGGACAAGACAAGACAGGAAAAGACAGGACAAGACTGGACAGGACAAGACAGGACAGGACTTGACAGAACAAGACAGAACAAGACAGGACAGGACAGGACAGGACAAGACAGGACAAGACAGGACAAGCCAGGACAAGACAGGACAAGACAGGGCACTCACTGTCACTGACACACACAGGCAGGAACTGAGAACAAGGATATGTGTGCCACCATCATAACTGATATTCAGCTATAATGCAAGTATCACTATTGACAAAGCTAATAATTTCTAAGCTATTCCTTACATTGTGGACGGCTGGAAGCTATATCAAACTGGGGATGAAAACTATCCCTGAAGAAGTCTCATTCTAGGTTCCTTTATCCACACTGTATTTATTCTACCTGGAGTAGAACTGCCAATAGGTTTGTTCAGGAGCGGTGTGAATAAGCTGTCATTTTAATCAAGTTTTTTCTCCTATTTGAGTCATGATTGTGTTAGCACCACATACAGAGTAGCATTCATTCAAACTCACTCTTCCCTTCCCTGCAATTTGTCTCCCTGTCAACACTGTGATTTGTGGAAAGAAATCAGAGAAGAGATCAAGTTGTTCTGCAGCGTAAGGCAATGGTTTTATTAGAATAACCAGGTAAAAACTGACAGCTACCTCTGAATACTGAAATGGGTTTATTAGAATAACCAGGTAAATACTGACAGCTACCTCTGAATACTGAAATGGGTTTATTAGAATAACCAGGTAAATACTGACAGCTACCTCTGAATACTGAAATGGGTTTATTAGAATAACCAGGTAAATACTGACAGCTACCTCTGAATACTGAAATGGGTTCATTAGAATAGCCAGGTAAATACTGACAGCTAACCTCTGAATACTGAAATGGTTTTATTAGAATAGCCAGGTAAATACTGACAGCTACCTCTGAATACTGAAATGGGTTCATTAGAATAACCAGGTAAATACTGACAGCTACCTCTGAATACTGAAATGGGTTCATTAGAATAACCAGGTAAATACTGACAGCTACCTCTGAATACTGAAATGGGTTCATTAGAATAGCCAGGTAAATACTGACAGCTACCTCTGAATACTGAAATGGGTTCATTAGAATAGCCAGGTAAATACTGACAGCTACCTCTGAATACTGACATGGGTTCATTAGAATAACCAGGTAAATACTGACAGCTACCTCTGAATACTGAAATGGGTTCATTAGAATAGCCAGGTAAATACTGACAGCTACCTCTGAATACTGAAATGGGTTCATTTGAATAGCCAGGTAAATACTGACAGCTACCTCTGAATACTGAAATGGTTTTATTAGAATAACCAGGTAAATACTGACAGCTACCTCTGAATACTGAAATGGTTTTATTAGAATAGCCAGGTAAATATTGACAGCTACCTCTGAATACTGAAATGGTTTTATTAGAATAACCAGGTAAGTATTGACAGCTACCTCTGAATACTGAAATAGGTTCATTTGAATAGCCAGGTAAATATTGACAGCTACCTCTGAATACTGAAATGGGTTCATTTGAATAGCCAGGTAAATACTGACAGCTACCTCTGAATACTGAAATGGGTTCATTTGAATAGCCAGGTAAATACTGACAGCTACCTCTGAATACTGAAATGGTTTTATTAGAATAACCAGGTAAATACTGACAGCTACCTCTGAATACTGAAATGGGTTCATTTGAATAGCCAGGTAAATGTTGACAGCTACCTCTGAATACTGAAATGGGTTCATTTGAATAGCCAGGTAAATACTGACAGCTACCTCTGAATACTGAAATGGTTTTATTAGAATAACCAGGTAAATACTGACAGCTACCTCTGAATACTGAAATGGGTTCATTTGAATAGCCAGGTAAATACTGACAGCCACCTCTGAATACTGAAATGGGTTCATTTGAATAGCCAGGTAAATACTGACAGCTACCTCTGAATACTGAAATGGTTTTATTAGAATAACCAGGTAAATACTGACAGCTACCTCTGAATACTGAAATGGGTTCATTTGAATAGCCAGGTAAATGTTGACAGCTACCTCTGAATACTGAAATGGGTTCATTTGAATAGCCAGGTAAATACTGACAGCTACCTCTGAATACTGAAATGGTTTTATTAGAATAACCAGGTAAATACTGACAGCTACCTCTGAATACTGAAATGGTTGTATTAGAATAGCCAGGTAAATATTGACAGCTACCTCTGAATACTGAAATGGTTTTATTAGAATAACCAGGTAAATACTGACAGCTACCTCTGAATACTGAAATGGTTGTATTAGAATAGCCAGGTAAATATTGACAGCTACCTCTGAATACTGAAATGGTTTCATTAGAATAACGAGGTAAATACTGACAGCTACCTCTGAATACTGAAATGGTTGTATTAGAATAGCCAGGTAAATATTGACAGCTACCTCTGAATACTGAAATGGTTTTATTAGAATAACCAGGTAAATATTGACAGCTACCTCTGAATACTGAAATGGGTTCATTTGAATAGCCAGGTAAATATTGACAGCTACCTCTGAATACTGAAATGGGTTCATTTGAATAGCCAGGTAAATACTGACAGCTACCTCTGAATACTGAAATGAGTTCATTTGAATAGCCAGGTAAATACTGACAGCTACCTCTGAATACTGAAATGGGTTCATTTGAATAGCCAGGTAAATATTGACAGCTACCTCTGAATACTGAAATGGGTTCATTTGAATAGCCAGGTAAATATTGACAGCTACCTCTGAATACTGAAATGGGTTCATTTGAATAGCCAGGTAGGAAATGAATAGCCAGGAAATAGCCATTTGAATAGCCAGGAAATGCTGTTCATTGACTACAGCTCAGCGTTCAACACCATAATATCCTCAAAGCTCATCACTAAGCTAAGGAACCTTGGACTAAACACCTCCCTCTGCAACTGGAACCAGGACTTCCTGACGGGCCACCCACAGGTGGTGAGGGTAGGTATTAACACATCTGCCACGCTGATCCTCAACACTGGAGATTCCCAGGGGTGCGTGCTCAGTCCCCTCCTGTACTCCCTGTTCACCCACGACTGCATGGCCAGGCACGACTCCAACACCATTAAGTTTTCAGACGACACAACAGGTGTAGGCCTGATCACCAACAACGACGAGACAGCCTATAAGGAGGAGGTCAGAGACCTGGCCGGGTGGTGCCAGAATAACAACTATCCCTCAACGTAACCAAGACCAAGGAGATGATTGTTGACTACAGGAAAAGGAGCACTGAGCACGTCCCCATTCTCATCGACGTGGCTGTAGTGGAGCAGGTTGAGAGCTTCAAATTCCTTGGTGCCCACATCAACAACAAACTAGAATGGTCCAAACACACCAAGACAGTCGTGAAGAGGGCACGACAAACCTATTCCCCCTCAGGAAACTAAAAAGATTTGGCATGGGTCCTGAGATCCTCAAAAGGTTCTATAGCTGCAACATCGAGAGCAACCTGACCGGTTTCATCACTGCCTGGTTAGGAAATTGCTCGGCCTCCGCCCGCAACGCACTTCAGAGGGTAGTGTGTATGGCCCAGTACATCACTGGGGCAAAGCTGCCTGCCATCCAGGACCTCCACACCAGGCGGTGTCAGAGGAAGGCCCTGAAAATTGTCAAAGACCCCAGCCACCCCAGTCATAGACTGTTCTCCCTACTACCGCATGGCAAGCGGTACCGGAGTGCCAAGTCTAGGACAAAAAGGCTCCTCAACAGTTTTTACCCCAAAGCCATAAGACTCCTGAACAGGTAACCAAATGGTTACCCGGACTATTTGCATTGTGTGCCCCCCTCAACCCCTCTTTTTACGCTACTGCTACTCTGTTCATCATATATGCATAGTCACTTTAACCATATCTACATGTACATACTACCTCAATAAGCCTGACTAACCGGTGCCAGTATATAGCCTTGCTACTCTTATTTTCAAATGTATTTTTACTGTTGTTTTATTTCTCTACTTACCTACACACACACATTCATTTTTTCTCCGCACTATTGGTTAGAGCCTGTAAGTAAGCATTTCACTGTTGTATTCGGCGCACGTGACAAATAAACTTTGATTTGATTTGATTTGAGTCAGGTTTGTAGGCCTCCTTGCTCGCACACGCTTTTCCAGATCTGTCCACAATTGTTCTATGGGACTGAGGTCAGGGCTTTGTGATGGCCCAAAATCTTGACTTTGTTGTCCTTAAGCCATTTTGCCAGAACTTTGGAAGTATGCTTGGGGTACTATTAAGTACTCCCTCAGAGATATAAGCTTCCAGTTTGCCATTAAAGACAGGTGTGAATAGTTTCATTTCTAACGGTCATCGCAATCAAAGGACATCCAAACAACCAAAATACAACATTCTTAAATGTTGACAAAATGCTGATAAAATGTTTATAGATCTTAAATGTTGACCACTGGCTTGCTTTACCAAAATCATGTAAAATATGCTGTATTTTATGAGTGGGGATGTGTATTCAACAGTGGAAAGGTAAGAACATTTTAAATAGCCAACAAAAACAGGTGGACAGCTGCATCCTAAAATGGCGACCGGAGGATGGACAAGTGGGTGTGTTGAAGGAGTGGGTGTATGAAAAGCAAATCAGCTAATTGGCATCTGGTGTTTTTTGCTGGGCAGCTGTATTAGCTCATTTGTTAGCTCATATGGAAAAAAAAGATTCTCACATGATTTTATTTCAAACAATTTAGATGCCACCTTGATGCAAACAGTACCGGTCAAAAGTTTGGCCCCACCTAGGGCAGGGTAGCCTAGTGGTTAGAGAGTTGGACTAGTAACCGGAAGGTTGCAAGTTCAAACCCCCGAGCTGACAAGGTACAAATCTGTCGTTCTGCCCCTGAACAGGCAGTGAACCCACTGTTCCTAGGCCGTCATTGAAAATAAGAATTTGTTCTTAAACTGACTTGCCTAGTTAAATAAAGGTAGAATATTCATTCAAGAGTTTTTCTACATTGTAGAAAAATAGCGAGGACATCAGAATTATGACATAACACATATGGAATCAAGTAGTAACCTCAAAAAATGTGGCTGCAGGGGCAGTATTGAATAGCTTGGATGAAAAGTTGCCCATTGTAAACGGCCAGCTCCTCAGTCTCAGTTGCTAATATATGCATATTATTATTAGTATTGGATAGAAAACACTCTGAAGTTTCTAAAACTGTTTGAATTATGTCTGCAAGTATAACATAACTCATATTGCAGGCAAAAACCTGAGAAATTCCACTTCCTGTTTGTATTTTTTCTGGGGGTGGCAGATTTTCAACCAAGCTCTCATTGAAATTACAGCGAGATATGGATGAGTTTTCACTTCCTACGCCGTCCACTAGATGTCAACAGTCAATAGAACTTTGTCTGATGACTCTCATGTGAAGGGGGGTCGAACGAGACAGGAAATAGTCACCACTGCAATGAGTTGACCATGCTTTCACCAAGCGCGTTCACAGGGGAAGGACCTGCGTTCCACCGGTCATCTGAAGTCATTCTAATTCTCCGGTTGGAATGTTATTCAAGATATATGTAAACAACATTCTAAAGATTGATTCAGTACATCGTTTGACATGTTTCTACTGACTGTTACGGAACTTTTGGACATTTCGTCACGTTATAGTGGATGCGCTTTGTGACTTTGGAATTGTTTACCAAACGCGCTAACCAAAGCTAATTGGACATAAATAACGGACATTTTCGAACAAATCAATTTGGCTACTGTTCTGAGTGCCTTCTCAGATTATTGCATGGGTTGCTTTTTCTGTAAACTTTTTTTGAAATCTGACACAGCGGTTGCATTAAGGAGAGGTATATCTATAATTTAATGTGTATAACTTGTATAATCATCTACATTTATGATGAGTATTTCCGTTGAAACGATGTGGCTATGCAAAATCACTTGATGTTTTTGGAACTAGTGAATCGCCAATGTAACTCAGATTTTTTTATATAAATATGAACAATACAAGCATGTATTGTGTAACATGAAGTCCTATGAGTGTCATCTGATGAAGATAATTCAAGGTTAGTGATTAATTAAATCTCAATTTCTGCTTTTTGTGAATGCTATATTTTGCTGGAAAATGGCTGTTCTTATTGTGGTTTGGTGGAGACTTAACATAATCGTTTGTAGTGCTTTCGCTGAAAAGCCGATTTGAAATCGGACACTTTGGTGGGATTAACAACAAGATTAACTTTCAAATTATATAAAACACGTATGTTTTAGGAATTGTAATTATGAGATTTCTATGGTTTGAATTTGGCGCACTCTATTTTCACTGGTAGTTGTCATATCGATCCGGTTAGTGGGACTGCAGCCATAACAAGTTTAAAGCAGCCAACCTTTTGCCTTGAAGATAGCTTTGCACAATCTTGACATTCTCTCAACCAGCTTCATGAGGTAGTCACCTGGAATACATTTCAATTAACAGGTGTGCCTTGTTAAAAGTTAATTTGTGGAATTTATATCCTTAATAAGTATGAACCAATCAGTTGTGTTGTGACAAGGTAGGGATGGGAAACAGAACATCGCCCTATTTGTAAAAAGACCAAGTCCATATTATGGCAAGAACAGCTCAAATAAGCAAAGAGAAATTACAGTTCATCATAACTTTAAGACATGAAGGTCAGTCAATCTGGAATATTTCAAGAACTTTTAAAGTTTCTTCAAGTGCAGTCACAATAACCATCAAGCGCTATGATGAAACTGGCTCTCAAGAGGACCACCACAGGAAAGGAAGACTCAGAGTTACCTCTGCTGCAGAGTTCACTAGAGTTACCAGCCTCAGAAATTGCAGCCCAAATAAATGCTTCACAGAGTTCAAGTAACAGACACATCAACATCAACTGTCCAGAGGAGACTGCGTGAATCAGGCATTCATGGTTGAAGTTGCTTCAAAGAATCCACTACTAAAGGAAACCAATAAGATTAAGAGACTTGCTTGGGCCAAGAAACACGAGCAATGGGCATTAGACCTGTGGAAATCTGTATTTTTGTTTGGAAATCTGTCCAAATGTAAGATTTTTGGTTCCAAAAACCAAAATACAGATTTCCACAGGTCTAATGCCCATTGCTCATCTTTGTGAGAAACAGAGTAGGTGAACGGATGATCTCTGCATGTGTGGTTCCCACCGTGAAGCATGGAGGAGGAGCTGTGATCGTGTGGGGGTGCTTTGCTGGTGACACTGTCTGCAATTTATTTAGAATTCAAGGTGCACTTAACCAGCATGGCTTCCACTGCACTCTGCAGCGATACGCCATCCCATCTGGTTTGTGCTTAGTGGGATTATCATTTGTTTTTCAACAGGACAATGACCCAACACACCTCCAGGCTGTATAAGGGCTATTTGATCAAGAAGGAGAGTGATGGAGTGCTGCATCAGTTGACCTGGCCTCCACAATCACCCGACCTCAACCCAGTTGGGATGAGTTGGACCGCAGAGTGGAGGAAAAGCATCCAACAAGTGCTCAGCATATGTGTGAGTTCCTTCAAGACTGTTGGAAAAGCATTCCAGGTGAAGCTGGTTGAGAGAATGCGAAGAGTGTGCAAAGCTGTCATTCTATCGGAAGGGCTAGCTGAGTTCTATCTTAAGGACTGGCTGAGATCAATTGGATGGACTGGCTGAGTTCTATCGGAAGGGCTGGCTGAGTTCTATTGCAAGGGCTGCACACTAGTCACCATTGGTGGTGGCCACCATTTCAAGTAATTCACTAGATGACAGATATTCAAATCAAATCAAATCAAATGTTATTTGTTACATGCACCGAATACAATTGGTGTAGACCTTACCATGAAATCTTTACTCACGAGCCCTTCCCAACGTTTCAGAGATCAAAAATTATAATAATAAAAAAAATAGTGTCACAAGAGGAATAGGAGTACCAGAACCAGATCAAGGTATCTGAGGAAGATAAATGCAAGGAGTACCAGAACCAGATCAAGGTACCTGAGGAACATAAATGCAAGGAGTAACAGAACAGGATCAAGGTACATGAGGAAGATAAAATGCAAGGAGTACCAGAACAGGATCAAGGTACCTGAGGAAGATAAATGCAAGGAGTAACAGAACAGGATCAAGGTATCTGAGGAAGATAAATGCAAGGAGTACCAGAACCAGATCAAGGTATCTGAGGAACATAAATGCAAATAGTACCAGAACAGGACCAAGGTATCTGAGGAAGATAAATGCAAGGAGTAACAGAACCAGATCAAGGTATCTGAGGAAGATAAATTCAAGGAGTACCAAAACCAGATCAAGGTATCTGAGGAACATAAATGCAAGGAGTAACAGAACAGGATCAAGGTACCTGAGGAAGATAAATGCAAGGAGTAACAGAACAGGATCAAGGTATCTGAGGAAGATAAATGCAAGGAGTACCAGAACCAGATCAAGGTATCTGAGGAACATAAATGCAAAGAGTACCAGAACAGGATCAAGGTATCTGAGGAAGATAAATGCAAAGAATACCAGAACAGGATCAAGGTATCTGAGGAAGATAAGTGCAAAGAGTACCAGAACAGGATCAATGTGTCTGAGGAAGATAAATGCAAAGAGTACCAGAACAGGATCAATGTATCTGAGGAAGATACATGCAAAGAGTACCAGAACAGGATCAAGGTATCTGAGGAAGATAAATGCAAAGAGTACCAGAACAGGATCAAGATGTCTGAGGAAGATAAATGCAAAGAGTACCAGAACAGGATGAATGTATCTGAGGAAGTTAAATGCAAAGAGTAACAGAACAGGATCAAGGTGTCTGAGGAAGATAAATGCAAAGAGTACCAGAACAGGATCAAGGTGTCTGAGGAAGATAAATGCAAAGAGTAACAGAACAGGATCAAGGTGTCTGAGGAAGATAAATGCAAAGAGTAACATAACAGGATCAAGGTGTCTGAGGAAGATAAATGCAAAGGGTATCACAACAGGATCGAGGTGTCTGAGGAAGATAAATGCAAAGAGTACCAGAACAGGATCAATGTATCTGAGGAAGATAAATGCAAAGATTACCAGAACAGGATCGAGGTGTCTGAGGAAGATAAATGCAAAGAGTACCAGAACAGGATCAATGTATCTGAGGAAGATAAATGCAAAGGGTATCACAACAGGATCGAGGTGTCTGAGGAAGATAAATGCAAAGAGTACCAGAACAGGATCAATGTATCTGAGGAAGATAAATGCAAAGATTACCAGAACAGGATCGAGGTGTCTGAGGAAGATAAATGCAAAGAGTACCAGAACAGGATCAAGGTGTCTGAGGAAGATAAATGCAAAGGGTATCACAACAGGATCGAGGTGTCTGAGGAAGATAAATGCAAAGAGTACCAGAACAGGATCAAGGTGTCTGATGAAGATACAGGTGGGGTAAAGTCACTGGGAATCAGGAAAGATAATAATAAGATATTAAAAAAATTATAATAGAGTAACAGCAAAATATGATGAGTGTGCAAGTGTGTGTATGTGTGTGTGTATGTGTGTGTATGTGTGTGTATGTGTGTCGTTATGCTTGTGGTGAATGGTGATGTGTGTGAGTTTTGTGTGAGAGTGTCAGTGTAGTTTGTGTGAGTGAGTGAGTGAGTGAGTGAGTGAGTGAGTGGGCGAGAGTGTATATAGTGTGTCTATAGTGCCTTCAGAAAGTATTCAAACCCCTTGACTATTTGAACATCCAATTCCTCAGCAATATACACATATAATACCACACAACGACAAAGCAAAAATATTTTTTCTGAAATTTTAACAAATGGATAAAAAATAGAAAACTAAAATACCTTAGGTATTTTATGTCAGTTAGGATCACCGTTTTATTATAAGAATGTGACATGTCAGAATAATAGTAGAGAGAATTATTTATTTCAGCTTTTATTTCTTTCATCACATTCCCAATGGGTCAGGAGTTTACATACATTCAAATGGTATTTGGTAGCATTGCCTTTAAATTGGGTCACACATATTGGGAGACTTCCACAGCCTTCCCACAATAAGTTGGGTGAATTTTGGCCCATTCCCCCTGACAGAGCTGGTGTAACTGAGTCAGGTTTGTAGGCCTCCTTGCTCGCACATGCTTATTCAGTGCTGCAAACAAATGTTCTATAGGATTGAGGTCAGGGCTTTGTTATGGCCACTCCAATACCTTGACTTTGTTGTCCTTAAGCCATTTTGCCACACCTTTGGAAGTATGCTTGGGGTCATTGTCCATTTGGAAGACCCATTTTTAACAAAAAAAAACATGTAATTTATCCTTTATTTTACCAGGTATGTAGACTGATGTAGACATGTTCTCATTTACAGCAACGATCTGGGGAATAGTTACAGGGGAGAGGAGGGGGATGAATGAGCCAATTGTAAACTGGGGATTATTGGGTGACTGTGATGGTTTGAGGGCCAGATTGGGAATTTAGCCTGGACACTGGGGTTAACACCCCTTCTCTTACTATAAGTGCCGTGGGATCTTTAATGACCTCGGAGAATCAGGACACCCGTTTAACGTCCCATCCGAAAGACGGCACCCTACACAGGGCAGTGTCCCCACTCACTGCCCTGGGGTATTGGGACATTTCTTCAGACCAGAGGAAAGAGTGCCTCCTACTGGCCCACCAGGACCAACCCTGCTTAGCTTCAGAAGCAAGCGACCAAGCTTTAACTTCCTGACTGATGTCTTGAGATGTTCCTTCAATATATCCACCTCATTTTCCTGCCTCATGATGCCATCAATTTTGTGAAGTGCACCCCAATAACATGATGCTGCCACCCCCGTGCTTCACGGTTGGGATGGTGTTCTTCGGCTTGCAAGCCTCCCCCTTTTTCCTCCTAACATAACAATGGTCATTATGGCCAAACAGTTATTTTTTGTTTCATCAGACCAGAGGACAGTTCTCCAAAAAGAAAGCTATGTGGAAGCCGGTTGGTCCTCCTGATGGTATAAACTGTTTGTCTTTCAGACCCTCTCCTTCATCTGCTTATATTTCCCTGCCTTGATTCCTGTCAGGCTCTCTGGGATCTGTCCATCAAGACCAGGGGAATGACAGGTAAAGAGGACAATCAGCGTTGAGAAGGACAGGGGCGTGGCCTAAGGGAGCCGATGTAGTTTATAAGTATTTGAAGGCAATCTTTTCATATTTTTACTTTTGTTGACACAATAAGGCTGTCAGTTAGAAAAAGTGCCTGTATCTTATCCCTGTTAACTTTACATGTAAATCCTATAGACCAGGACAATTCTGAGTAAGATGAAAACACTGTTTCAGGTGTTGTTGAAATCAACCAATCGATGACCAGGGATTTCAATGTTGATCTTATCTTTTCTTGTCTTATCTTTGCCTGAAGCTGTATCCAGTTGTGTCTTGTTTTATTGCTATGGAAAATAAGATAATACGTGATTTACTGTATATAATGGTGAGAGGTAAACACACACACACACATACACACACACACACACACACACAGTGCAGTCATAAAAGCTGTAGAGAACAAAAAATATTCAGTATCTCCCTCTCTTCCCTCCCTCCCAGTTCAATTCAAAGGGCTTTATTGGCATGGGAAGCATATGTTAACGTTGCTAGCTCTGCAGATGGCCTTGCCAGTCTGTTCATTATTGTTGGTGTGGTTGCGGTGACCTGAAGATTCAAACTTCATGGTGTCCTCCTCGCCTCTATGACTGCCTGGACATTACTGGGAATACTTCAGACTTCAAATTACCTGATGGTCTGTCTGCCATAGGAAGTCAGTGAGAGAGGAGCAGCATTTTACTAAAAGAAAAAAGGTGGAGGTACACATCCCTGCTGCCAACCCTTTGCTACAGAGAAGAGTTAGACTTACATACGTAGACTTGCAGAATTAGATTTACAGAGTTAGACTTGGACTTAGACTCACAGTTAGACTCACAGAGATAGACTCACAGTTAGACTCACAGAGTTAGACTCACAGTTAGACTCACAGAGATAGACTCACATAGATAGACTCACAGAGATAGACTCACATAGATAGACTCACAGAGTTAGATTTACAGAGTTAGACTCACAGAGATAGACTCACAGAGTTAGACTCACATAGATAGACTCACATAGATAGACTCACAGAGATAGACTCACAGAGATAGACTCACAGAGATAGACTCACATAGATAGACTCACAGAGATAGACTCACAGAGATAGACTCACAGAGTTAGACTCACAGAGATAGACTCACAGAGATAGACTCACAGAGATAGACTCACAGAGTTAGACTTACAGAGTTAGACTCACAGAGTTAGATTTACAGAGTTAGACTTACAGAGTTAGACTTACAGAGTTAGACATACTGCTTGCCGCTGTAAATTTACTTTGAAAAGTTTAGAGTACCTGTCAACAACTCAAAACACCCGCAATCTCCCCCTGCCACATATACCTGGACTTAAATCAACTGAAATAAACAGGCGAGGTGACATTTCGAGGCGGTAAATAACACACATTACCGTGGCAACAGCAAGAAGGTAACAAGCTTTCGCCAGCGACTGGGCTTCGTTATATAAACATGAGTAGGGCAGAACACACACAGACCTGCACTTACGCCTCTCCCTTCACCCTGACCATGTCTGGATTCCATTAACACGGACAAACACAAACACGCACGCGCGCGCGCACGCACACACACACACACACACACACACTCACACTCACACTCACACTCACACTCACACTCACACTCACACTCACACTCAATTTCATGTCTGATTATTACATGATATAGCATAAATTACATAATGTTAAATGAGAAAAAACTATACTCCCCCCATTGATTCAAGTTGCTCTCTGATCCAGTTAGGTGGCTAGAACCATGTAAAGGTGCGATGAACAGAGTTTGCCTTTATAATGGGGCGGCAGGGTAGCCTAGTGGTTAGAGCGTTGGACCCCCGTTGGACCCCCGTTGGACCGCCGAGCTGGCAAGGTACAAGTCTGTTGTTCTGCCCCTGAACAGGCAGTTAACCCACTGTTCCTAGGCCGTCATTGAAAATAAGAATTAGTTCTTAACTGACTTGCCTAGTTAAATAAATAAATAAATAAATAATATGAAAGGTCAAACTGTGTTATTTTTCTAACAATTACCCCGTACTGTTGACATCTCATTGCACTGCTTCGAAAACCCAAGACTATTATGGTAGACTCAATAAGCCTTTTACACAGTTGAACCAAGCTTGTTGTCTACCCCTGCTCTTGGAATTTGGGATGGGATATGACTGAATGAATGAATGAATGAATGAATATATATATATATATATATATATATATATATATATATATATATATATATACATAGACTACATAGCAATATATATATATATATATATATATATATACGAATCGGATTACCATCAAAACTTCAACCGAACAGTATTCTCTGTTTCACACGCTCTCTTTAGACAATTCACAAAGTCAAAGCTGAAATGGAAATGCTGCCCTTTCTGGACCGTCGCTATATCTAGATGGGCTAAAAGCTCCTCTCTGTATTTTGGGAGTGGAAATACATATTCACCTGAATATCCATTTCTGTGGACGAGATAATTGATCTGAGTCGTGCTTAGGGATGGACAGATTATTTTATTGACGCTTGGCATTTCATAGACTCTCTAATAATGGCACAATATATCAGGTGGGTGATTTGCTCTGCTTTGAAACTTTACCTTGGACAAGATGTATTATTAAATATAAAGTCATGTCTAGTTATTACTATCAAGTCTACCTGTTCTGAAGTCTTACATTTGGCAGACTTTGTCACTGTTGAGCGTGGCCATACTAATCCAATGAATATTTCATATTTTAGGGACATCTGTCCTCATATAAGGCTAGTTCTGAGCCACATATCTGAGCCACAAGCCTGTTCAATGTATTGTCCTGTAGTGCACATTATCCAGTCTGACTGTGATTTTTACTGCCTGGGTGTCATCTCTAGCTCGGCATTCACACAGACACACTCCAACACCATCTGAAGGTGCCGTCATGTCAGGGGTCACTGTGAATAAACACATCAAACAAATAATTTCTGAGGAAAACCCTGTCACCCCCCCTGCCCACCCCAACCCCCTGCTGTTAGCCAATTGGAAAGGTGAAGGGGAGTCAGACAGACAGACAGCAATTTGGACTAAAACATATTCTGCGCCACTTTGGGATGAATACATTTTGCCCCCTGCCTATGTGCCAAAAAGAACATCTTTGGGCTTGAGAAAATGGCATGTTTTCTTTCTTTCTATGTTGGGAAAGTTTGATGGTGATGGACAGGTTGGAGGAGATGAAAGGGGGAGAGAGAAAGAGGGAGAATAAAAGTGATCCATTGAAAGTCAGAGGACACAAGTTTATCCCTCCATGCACTCTTGAAGCAGTGTCTTCTGGGATACGCCTACAGCCGCTGACATCTCAGCCATCATCACAGTGACAGCTGCTTATACAAATCTCCTCTCAGAAGCTAGCGACCATGTATAAAAAAAATGATGAGTCGTATAAACGCTCCTCTCAAGAGTTGATGACATCACTAGAGCTTCAGATGTGGGCCTGTTATTATTATCACCGGAGATGAAACGTAACGTAGACAGGGCCTGTTATTATAATCACCAGAGATAAAAACATAACGTAGAGAGGGAAGGCTGTTGTCACCAGAGATGAAACGTAACGTAGAGAGGGAAGGCTATTATCACCAGAGATGAAACGTAACGTAGAGAGGGAAGGCTATTATCACCGGAGATGAAACGTAACGTAGAGAGGGAAGGCTATTATCACCAGAGATGAAACGTAACGTAGAGAGGGCCTGTTATTATTATCACCGGAGATGAAACGTAACGTAGAGAGGGCCTGTTATTATTATCACCGGAGATGAAACGTAATGTAGAGAGGGAAGGCTATTATCACCGGAGATGAAACATAACGTAGAGAGGGAAGGCTATTATCACCAGAGATGAAACGTAACGTAGAGAGGGAAGGCTATTATCACCAGAGATGAAACGTAACGTAGAGAGGGAAGGCTATTATCACCAGAGATGAAACGTAACGTAGAGAGGGAAGGCTATTATCACCAGAGAAGAAACGTAACGTAGAGAGGGACGGATATTATCACAGGAGATGAAACGTAACGTAGAGAGGGAAGGCTATTATCACCAGAGATGAAACGTAACGTAGAGAGGGACGGATATTATCACCAGAGATGAAACGTAACGTAGAGAGGGACGGCTATTATCACCAGAGATGAAACGTAACATAGAGAGGGAAGGCTATTATCACCGGAGATGAAACATAACGTAGAGAAGGACAGGTATTATCACCGGAGATGAAACGTAACGTAGAGAGGGAAGGCTATTATCACCAGAGATGAAACGTAACGTAGAGAGGGAAGGCTATTATCACCAGAGATGAAACGTAATGTAGAGAGGGAAGGCTATTATCACCAGAGATAAAACGTAACGTAGAGAGGGCCTGTTATTATTATCACCGGAGATGAAACGTAACATAGATAGGGAAGGCTATTATCACCGGAGATGAAACGTAACGTAGAGAGGGAAGGCTATTATCACCAGATATGAAACGTAATGTAGAGAGGGAAGGCTATTATCACCAGAGATGAAACGTAACGTAGAGAGGGAATGCTATTATCACCGGAGATGAAACATAACGTAGAGAGGGCCTGTTATTATTATCACCGGAGATGAAACATAACGTAGAGAGGGCCTGTTATTATTATCACCGGAGATGAAACATAACGTAGAGAGGGCCTGTTATTATTATCACCGGAGATGAAACGTAACGTAGAGAGGGAAGGCTATTATCACCAGAGATGAAACGTAACGTAGAGAGGGAAGGCTATTATCACCAGAGATGAAACGTAACGTAGAGAGGGAAGGCTATTATCACCAGAGATGAAACGTAACGTAGAGAGGGAAGGTTATTATCACCAGAATTGAAACGTAACGTAGAGAGGGACAGCTATTATCACCAGAGATGAAACATAACGTAGAGAGGGACGGCTATTATCACCAGAGATGAAACGTAACGTAGAGAGGGAAGGCTATTATCACCAGAGATGAAACGTAACGTAGAGAGGGAAGGCTATTATCACCAGAAATGAAACGTAACGTAGAGAGGGAAGGCTATTATCACCGGAGATAAAACATAACGTAGAGAGGGAAGGCTATTATCACCAGAGATGAAACGTAACGTAGAGAGGGCCTGTTATTATTATCACCGGAGATGAAACGTAACTTAGAGAGGGAAGGCTATTATCACCAGAGATAAAACATAACGTAGAGAGGGAAGGCTATTATCACCAGAGATAAAACATAACGTAGAGAGGGAAGGCTATTATCACCAGAGATGAAACGTAACGTAGAGAGGGCCTGTTATTATTATCACCAGAGATGAAACGTAATGTAGAGAGGGAAGGCTATTATCACCAGAGATGAAACGTAACGTAGAGAGGGAAGGCTATTATCACCAGAGATAAAACATAACGTAGAGAGGGAAGGCTATTATCACCAGAGATGAAACATAACGTAGAGAGGGCCTGTTATTATTATCACCGGAGATGAAACGTAACGTAGAGAGGGCCTGTTATTATAATCACCGGAGATGAAACGTAACGTAGAGAGGGCCTGTTATTATTATCACCGGAGATGAAACATAACGTAGAGAGGGCCTGTTATTATTATCACCTGAGATGAAACGTAATGTAGAGAGGGAAGGCTATTATCACCAGAGATGAAACGTAACGTAGAGAGGGCCTGTTATTATTATCACCGGAGATGAAACGTAATGTAGAGAGGGAAGGCTATTATCACCAGAGATGAAACGTAACGTAGAGAGGGAAGGCTATTATCACCGGAGATAAAACATAACGTAGAGAGGGACAGCTATTATCACCAGAGATGAAACATAAAGTAGAGAGGGAAGGCTATTATCACCAGAGATGAAACGTAACGTAGAGAGGGACAGCTATTATCACCAGAGATGAAACGTAACGTAGAGAGGGAAGGCTATTATCACCAGAGATGAAACGTAATGTAGAGAGGGAAGGCTATTATCACCGGAGATGAAACATAACGTAGAGAGGGAAGGCTATTATCACCAGAGATGAAACGTAACGTAGAGAGGGAAGGCTATTATCACCAGAGATGAAACGTAACGTAGAGAGGGAAGGCTATTATCACCAGAGATGAAACGTAACGTAGAGAGAGCCTGTTATTATAATCACCAGAGATAAAAACATAACGTAGAGAGGGACGGCTATTATCACCAGAGATGAAACGTAACGTAGAGAGAGCCTGTTATTATAATCACCAGAGATAAAAACATAACGTAGAGAGGGACGGCTATTATCACCAGAGATGAAACGTAACGTAGAGAGGGTAGGCTATTATCACCAGAGATGAAACGTAACGTAGAGAGGGCCTGTTATTATTATCACCGGAGATGAAACGTAATGTAGAGAGGGAAGGCTATTATCACCAGAGATGAAACGTAGTGTAGAGAGGGACGGCTATTATCACCAGAGATGAAACGTAACGTAGAGAGGGAAGGCTATTATCACCAGAGATAAAACGTAACGTAGAGAGGGAAGGCTATTATCACCAGAGATGAAACGTAACGTAGAGAGGGCCTGTTATTATTATCACCGGAGATGAAACGTAACGTAGAGAGGGAAGGCTATTATCACCGGAGATGAAACGTAATGTAGAGAGGGACGGCTATTATCACCAGAGATGAAACATAACGTACAGAGGGCCTGTTATTATTATCACCGGAGATGAAACGTAACGTAGAGAGGGCCTGTTATTATAATCACCGGAGATGAAACATAACGTAGAGAGGGCCTGTTATTATTGTCACCGGAGATGAAACGTAACGTAGAGAGGGCCTGTTATTATTATCACCGGAGATGAAACATAACGTAGAGAGGGCCTGTTATTATTATCACCTGAGATGAAACGTAATGTAGAGAGGGAAGGCTATTATCACCAGAGATGAAACGTAACGTAGAGAGGGAAGGCTATTATCACCGGAGATAAAACATAACGTAGAGAGGGACAGCTATTATCACCAGAGATGAAACATAACGTAGAGAGGGAAGGCTATTATCACCAGAGATGAAACGTAACGTAGAGAGGGACAGCTATTATCACCAGAGATGAAACGTAACGTAGAGAGGGATGGCTATTATCACCAGAGATGAAACGTAACGTAGAGAGGGAAGGCTATTATCACCAGAGATGAAACGTAACGTAGAGAGGGAAGGCTATTATCACCAGAGATGAAACGTAATGTAGAGAGGGAAGGCTATTATCACCGGAGATGAAACATAACGTAGAGAGGGAAGGCTATTATCACCAGAGATGAAACGTAACGTAGAGAGGGAAGGCTATTATCACCAGAGATGAAACGTAACGTAGAGAGGGAAGGCTATTATCACCAGAGATGAAACGTAACGTAGAGAGAGCCTGTTATTATAATAAGCAGAGATAAAAACATAACGTAGAGAGGGACGGCTATTATCACCAGAGATGAAACGTAACGTAGAGAGAGCCTGTTATTATAATCACCAGAGATAAAAACATAACGTAGAGAGGGACGGCTATTATCACCAGAGATGAAACGTAACGTAGAGAGGGAAGGCTATTATCACCAGAGATGAAACGTAACGTAGAGAGGGAAGGCTATTATCTATCACCAGAGATGAAACGTAACGTAGAGAGGGCCTGTTATTATTATCACCGGAGATGAAACGTAATGTAGAGAGGGAAGGCTATTATCACCAGAGATGAAACGTAGTGTAGAGAGGGACGGCTATTATCACCAGAGATGAAACGTAACGTAGAGAGGGAAGGCTATTATCACCAGAGATGAAACGTAACGTAGAGAGGGAAGGTTATTATCACCAGAGTTGAAACGTAACGTAGAGAGGGACAGCTATTATCACCAGAGATGAAACATAACGTAGAGAGGGACGGCTATTATCACCAGAGATGAAACGTAACGTAGAGAGGGAAGGCTATTATCACCAGAGATGAAACGTAACATAGAGAGGGAAGGCTATTATCACCGGAGATAAAACATAACGTAGAGAGGGAAGGCTATTATCACCAGAGATGAAACGTAACGTAGAGAGGGAAGGCTATTATCACCAGAAATGAAACGTAACGTAGAGAGGGAAGGCTATTATCACCGGAGATAAAACATAACGTAGAGAGGGAAGGCTATTATCACCAGAGATGAAACGTAACGTAGAGAGGGCCTGTTATTATTATCACCGGAGATGAAACGTAACTTAGAGAGGGAAGGCTATTATCACCAGAGATAAAACATAACGTAGAGAGGGAAGGCTATTATCACCAGAGATAAAACATAACGTAGAGAGGGAAGGCTATTATCACCAGAGATGAAACGTAACGTAGAGAGGGAAGGCTATTATCACCAGAGATAAAACATAACGTAGAGAGGGAAGGCTATTATCACCAGAGATGAAACATAACGTAGAGAGGGATGGCTATTATCACCAGAGATGAAACATAACGTAGAGAGGGACGGCTATTATTATCACCGGAGATGAAACGTAACGTAGAGAGGGCCTGTTATTATAATCACCGGAGATGAAACATAACGTAGAGAGGGCCTGTTATTATTGTCACCGGAGATGAAACGTAACGTAGAGAGGGCCTGTTATTATTATCACCGGAGATGAAACGTAATGTAGAGAGGGAAGGCTATTATCACCAGAGATGAAACGTAACGTAGAGAGGGAAGGCTATTATCACCGGAGATAAAACATAACGTAGAGAGGGACAGCTATTATCACCAGAGATGAAACATAACGTAGAGAGGGAAGGCTATTATCACCAGAGATGAAACGTAACGTAGAGAGGGACAGCTATTATCACCAGAGATGAAACGTAACGTAGAGAGGGAAGGCTATTATCACCAGAGATGAAACGTAATGTAGAGAGGGAAGGCTATTATCACCGGAGATGAAACATAACGTAGAGAGGGAAGGCTATTATCACCAGAGATGAAACGTAACGTAGAGAGGGCCTGTTATTATTATCACCGGAGATGAAACGTAATGTAGAGAGGGAAGGCTATTATCACCAGAGATGAAACGTAGTGTAGAGAGGGACGGCTATTATCACCAGAGATGAAACGTAACGTAGAGAGGGAAGGCTATTATCACCAGAGATAAAACGTAACGTAGAGAGGGAAGGCTATTATCACCAGAGATGAAACGTAACGTAGAGAGGGCCTGTTATTATTATCACCGGAGATGAAACGTAACGTAGAGAGGGAAGGCTATTATCACCGGAGATGAAACGTAATGTAGAGAGGGCCTGTTATTATTATCACCGGAGATGAAACGTAACGTAGAGAGGGCCTGTTATTATAATCACCGGAGATGAAACATAACGTAGAGAGGGAAGGCTATTATCACCGGAGATGAAACATAACGTAGAGAGGGAAGGCTATTATCACCGGAGATGAAACATAACGTAGAGAGGTAAGGCTATTATCACCGGAGATGAAACATAACGTAGAGAGGGCCTGTTATTATTGTCACCGGAGATGAAACGTAACGTAGAGAGGGCCTGTTATTATTATCACCGGAGATGAAACATAACGTAGAGAGGGCCTGTTATTATTATCACCTGAGATGAAACGTAATGTAGAGAGGGAAGGCTATTATCACCAGAGATGAAACGTAACGTAGAGAGGGAAGGCTATTATCACCGGAGATAAAACATAACGTAGAGAGGGACAGCTATTATCACCAGAGATGAAACATAACGTAGAGAGGGAAGGCTATTATCACCAGAGATGAAACATAACGTAGAGAGGGAAGGCTATTATCACCAGAGATGAAACGTAACGTAGAGAGGGACAGCTATTATCACCAGAGATGAAACGTAACGTAGAGAGGGAAGGCTATTATCACCAGAGATGAAACGTAACGTAGAGAGGGAAGGCTATTATCACCAGAGATGAAACGTAACGTAGAGAGAGCCTGTTATTATAATCACCAGAGATAAAAACATAACGTAGAGAGGGACGGCTATTATCACCAGAGATGAAACGTAACGTAGAGAGAGCCTGTTATTATAATCACCAGAGATAAAAACATAACGTAGAGAGGGACGGCTATTATCACCAGAGATGAAACGTAACGTAGAGAGGGAAGGCTATTATCACCAGAGATGAAACGTAACGTAGAGAGGGAAGGCTATTATCTATCACCAGAGATGAAACGTAACGTAGAGAAGGCCTGTTATTATTATCACCGGAGATGAAACGTAATGTAGAGAGGGAAGGCTATTATCACCAGAGATGAAACGTAGTGTAGAGAGGGACGGCTATTATCAGCAGAGATGAAACGTAACGTAGAGAGGGAAGGCTATTATCACCAGAGATAAAACGTAACGTAGAGAGGGAAGGCTATTATCACCAGAGATGAAACGTAACGTAGAGAGGGCCTGTTATTATTATCACCGGAGATGAAACGTAACGTAGAGAGGGAAGGCTATTATCACCAGAGATGAAACGTAACGTAGATAGGGAAGGCTATTATCACCGGAGATGAAACGTAATGTAGAGAGGGAAGGCTATTATCACCAGAGATGAAACGTAACGTAGAGAGGGAAGGCTATTATCACCGGAGATGAAACGTAATGTAGAGAGGGAAGGCTATTATCACCAGAGATGAAACGTAACGTAGAGAGGGAAGGCTATTATCACCAGAGATAAAAACATAACGTAGAGAGGGAAGGCTATTATCACCAGAGATGAAACGTAACGTAGAGAGGGAAGGCTATTATCACCGGAGATGAAACGTAATGTAGAGAGGGAAGGCTATTATCACCAGAGATGAAACGTAACGTAGAGAGGGAAGGCTATTATCACCAGAGATAAAAACGTATCGTAGACAGGGCCTGTTATTATTATCACCAGAGATGAAACGTAACGTAGAGAGGGACGGCTATTATCACCAGAGATGAAACGTAACGTAGAGAGGGAAGGCTATTATCACCAGAGATTAAACGTAATGTAGAGAGGGAAGGCTATTATCACCAGAGATAAAAACGTAACGTAGAGAGGGAAGGCTATTATCACCAGAGATGAAACGTAACGTAGAGAGGGAAGGCTATTATCACCAGAGATGAAACGTAACGTAGAGAGGGAAGGCTATTATCACCAGAGATTAAACGTAATGTAGAGAGGGAAGGCTATTATCACCAGAGATGAAACGTAACGTAGAGAGGGAAGGCTATTATCACCAGAGATGAAACGTAACGTAGAGAGGGAAGGCTATTATCACCAGAGATGAAACGTAACGTAGAGAGGGACGGATTTATCACCAGAGATGAAACGTAACGTAGAGAGGGAAGGCTATTATCACCAGAGATGAAACGTAACGTAGAGAGGGAAGGCTATTATCACCAGAGATGAAACGTAACGTAGAGAGGGAAGGCTATTATCACCGGAGATGAAACGTAACGTAGAGAGGGAAGGCTATTATCACCAGAGATGAAACGTAACGTAGAGAGGGAAGGCTATTATCACCAGAGATGAAACGTAACGTAGAGATGGAAGGCTATTATCACCAGAGATGAAACGTAACGTAGAGAGGGAAGGCTATTATCACCAGAGATGAAACGTAACGTAGAGAGGGAAGGCTATTATCACCAGAGATGAAACGTAACGTAGAGGGAAGGCTATTATCACCAGAGATGAAACGTAACGTAGAGAGGGAAGGCTATTATCACCAGAGATGAAACGTAACGTAGAGAGGGAAGGCTATTATCACCAGAGATGAAACGTAACGTAGAGAGGGAAGGCTATTATCACCAGAGATGAAACGTAACGTAGAGGGAAGGCTATTATCACCAGAGATGAAACGTAACGTAGAGAGGGAAGGCTATTATCACCAGAGATAAAAACGTAACGTAGAGAGTGAAGGCTATTATCACCAGAGATGAAACGTAACGTAGAGAGGGAAGGCTATTATCACCAGAGATGAAACGTAACGTAGAGAGGGAAGGCTATTATCACCAGAGATGAAACGTAATGTAGAGAGGGAAGGCTATTATCACCAGAGATGAAACGTAACGTAGAGAGGCGAAGGCTATTATCACCAGAGATGAAACGTAACGTAGAGAGGGAAGGCTATTATCACCAGAGATGAAACGTAACGTAGAGAGGGAAGGCTATTATCACCAGAGATGAAACGTAACGTAGAGAGGGAAGGCTATTATCACCAGAGATGAAACGTAACGTAGAGAGGGAAGGCTATTATCACCAGAGATGAAACGTAACGTAGAGAGGGAAGGCTATTATCACCAGAGATAAAAACGTAACGTAGAGAGGGAAGGCTATTATCACCAGAGATGAAACGTAACGTAGAGGGAAGGCTATTATCACCAGAGATGAAACGTAACGTAGAGAGGGAAGGCTATTATCACCAGAGATGAAACGTAACGTAGAGAGGGAAGGCTATTATCACCGGAGATGAAACGTAATGTAGAGAGGGAAGGCTATTATCACCAGAGATGAAACGTAACGTAGAGAGGGAAGGCTATTATCACCAGAGATAAAAACGTATCGTAGACAGGGCCTGTTATTATTATCACCAGAGATGAAACGTAACGTAGAGAGGGAAGGCTATTATCACCAGAGATGAAACGTAACGTAGAGAGGGAAGGCTATTATCACCAGAGATAAAAACGTAACATAGAGAGGGAAGGCTATTATCACCAGAGATGAAACGTAACGTAGAGAGGGAAGGCTATTATCACCAGAGATGAAACGTAACGTAGAGAGGGAAGGCTATTATCACCAGAGATGAAACGTAACGTAGAGAGGGAAGGCTATTATCACCAGAGATGAAACGTAACGTAGAGAGGGACGGCTATTATCACCAGAGATAAAAACGTAACATAGAGAGGGAAGGCTATTATCACCAGAGATGAAACGTAACGTAGAGAGGGAAGGCTATTATCACCAGAGATGAAACGTAACGTAGAGAGGGAAGGCTATTATCACCAGAGATGAAACGTAACGTAGAGAGGGAAGGCTATTATCACCAGAGATGAAACGTAACGTAGAGAGGGAAGGCTATTATCACCAGAGATGAAACGTAACGTAGAGAGGGAAGGCTATTATCACCAGAGATGAAACGTAACGTAGAGAGGGAAGGCTATTATCACCAGAGATAAAAACGTAACGTAGAGAGGGAAGGCTATTATCACCAGAGATGAAACGTAACGTAGAGGGAAGGCTATTATCACCAGAGATGAAACGTAACGTAGAGAGGGAAGGCTATTATCACCAGAGATAAAAACGTAACGTAGAGAGTGAAGGCTATTATCACCAGAGATGAAACGTAACGTAGAGAGGGAAGGCTATTATCACCAGAGATGAAACGTAACGTAGAGAGGGAAGGCTATTATCACCAGAGATGAAACGTAATGTAGAGAGGGAAGGCTATTATCACCAGAGATGAAACGTAACGTAGAGAGGGAAGGCTATTATCACCAGAGATGAAACGTAACGAAGAGAGGGAAGGCTATTATCACCAGAGATGAAACGTAACGTAGAGAGGGAAGGCTATTATCACCAGAGATGAAACGTAACGTAGAGAGGGAAGGCTATTATCACCGGAGATGAAACGTAATGTAGAGAGGGAAGGCTATTATCACCAGAGATGAAACGTAACGTAGAGAGGGAAGGCTATTATCACCAGAGATAAAAACGTATCGTAGACAGGGCCTGTTATTATTATCACCAGAGATGAAACGTAACGTAGAGAGGGAAGGCTATTATCACCAGAGATGAAACGTAACGTAGAGAGGGAAGGCTATTATCACCAGAGATGAAACGTAATGTAGAGAAGGAAGGCTATTATCACCAGAGATGAAACGTAACGTAGAGAGGGAAGGCTATTATCACCAGAGATGAAACGTAACGTAGAGAGGGAAGGCTATTATCACCAGAGATGAAACGTAACGTAGAGAGGGACGGATTTATCACCAGAGATGAAACGTAACGTAGAGAGGGAAGGCTATTATCACCAGAGATGAAACGTAACGTAGAGAGGGAAGGCTATTATCACCAGAGATGAAACGTAACGTAGAGAGGGAAGGCTATTATCACCGGAGATGAAACGTAACGTAGAGAGGGAAGGCTATTATCACCAGAGATGAAACGTAACGTAGAGAGGGAAGGCTATTATCACCAGAGATGAAACGTAACGTAGAGAGGGAAGGCTATTATCACCAGAGATGAAACGTAACGTAGAGAGGGAAGGCTATTATCACCAGAGATAAAAACGTAACGTAGAGAGTGAAGGCTATTATCACCAGAGATGAAACGTAACGTAGAGAGGGAAGGCTATTATCACCAGAGATGAAACGTAACGTAGAGAGGGAAGGCTATTATCACCAGAGATGAAACGTAACGTAGAGAGGGAAGGCTATTATCACCAGAGATGAAACGTAACGTAGAGAGGGAAGGCTATTATCACCAGAGATGAAACGTAACGTAGAGAGGAACGGATTTATCACCAGAGATGAAACGTAACGTAGAGAGGGAAGGCTATTATCACCAGAGATGAAACGTAACGTAGAGAGGGAAGGCTATTATCACCAGAGATGAAACGTAACGTAGAGAGGGAAGGCTATTATCACCGGAGATGAAACGTAACGTAGAGAGGGAAGGCTATTATCACCAGAGATGAAACGTAACGTAGAGAGGGAAGGCTATTATCACCAGAGATGAAACGTAACGTAGAGAGGGAAGGCTATTATCACCAGAGATGAAACGTAACGTAGAGAGGGAAGGCTATTATCACCAGAGATAAAAACGTAACGTAGAGAGGGAAGGCTATTATCACCAGAGATGAAACGTAACGTAGAGGGAAGGCTATTATCACCAGAGATGAAACGTAACGTAGAGAGGGAAGGCTATTATCACCAGAGATAAAAACGTAACGTAGAGAGTGAAGGCTATTATCACCAGAGATGAAACGTAACGTAGAGAGGGAAGGCTATTATCACCAGAGATGAAACGTAACGTAGAGAGGGAAGGCTATTATCACCAGAGATGAAACGTAATGTAGAGAGGGAAGGCTATTATCACCAGAGATGAAACGTAACGTAGAGAGGGAAGGCTATTATCACCAGAGATGAAACGTAACGTAGAGAGGGAAGGCTATTATTACCAGAGATGAAACGTAACGTAGAGAGGGAAGGCTATTATCACCAGAGATGAAACGTAACGTAGAGAGGGAAGGCTATTATCACCGGAGATGAAACGTAATGTAGAGAGGGAAGGCTATTATCACCAGAGATGAAACGTAACGTAGAGAGGGAAGGCTATTATCACCAGAGATGAAACGTAACGTAGAGAGGGAAGGCTATCATCACCAGAGATGAAACGTAATGTAGAGAGGGAAGGCTATTATCACCAGAGATGAAACGTAACGTAGAGAGGGAAGGCTATTATCACCAGAGATGAAACGTAACGTAGAGAGGGAAGGCTATTATCACCAGAGATGAAACGTAACGTAGAGAGGGAAGGCTATTATCACCAGAGATGAAACGTAACGTAGAGAGGGAAGGCTATTATCACCAGAGATGAAACGTAACGTAGAGAGGGAAGGCTATTATCACCAGAGATGAAACGTAACGTAGAGAGGGACGGATATTATCACCAGAGATGAAACGTAACGTAGAGAGGGAAGGCTATTATCACCAGAGATGAAACGTAACGTAGAGAGGGAAGGCTATTATCACCAGAGATAAAACGTAACGTAGAGAGGGAAGGCTATTATCACCGGAGATGAAACGTAATGTAGAGAGGGAAGGCTATTATCACCAGAGATGAAACGTAACGTAGAGAGGGAAGGCTATTATCACCAGAGATAAAACGTAACGTAGAGAGGGAAGGCTATTATCACCAGAGATGAAACGTAACGTAGAGAGGGAAGGCTATTATCACCAGAGATGAAACGTAACGTAGAGAGGGAAGGCTATTATTACCAGAGATGAAACGTAACGTAGAGAGGGAAGGCTATTATCACCAGAGATGAAACGTAACGTAGAGAGGGAAGGCTATTATCACCAGAGATAAAACGTAACGTAGAGAGGGAAGGCTATTATCACCGGAGATGAAACGTAATGTAGAGAGGGAAGGCTATTATCACCAGAGATGAAACGTAACGTAGAGAGGGAAGGCTATTATCACCAGAGATAAAACGTAACGTAGAGAGGGAAGGCTATTATCACCAGAGATGAAACGTAACGTAGAGAGGGAAGGCTATTATCACCAGAGATGAAACGTAACGTAGAGAGGGAAGGCTATTATCACCAGAGATGAAACGTAACGTAGAGAGGGAAGGCTATTATCACCAGAGATGAAACGTAACGTAGAGAGGGAAGGCTATTATTACCAGAGATGAAACGTAACGTAGAGAGGGAAGGCTATTATCACCAGAGATGAAACGTAACGTAGAGAGGGAAGGCTATTATCACCGGAGATGAAACGTAATGTAGAGAGGGAAGGCTATTATCACCAGAGATGAAACGTAACGTAGAGAGGGAAGGCTATTATCACCAGAGATAAAAACGTATCGTAGACAGGGCCTGTTATTATTATCACCAGAGATGAAACGTAACGTAGAGAGGGAAGGCTATTATCACCAGAGATGAAACGTAACGTAGAGAGGGAAGGCTATTATCACCAGAGATAAAAACGTAACGTAGAGAGGGAAGGCTATTATCACCAGAGATGAAACGTAACGTAGAGAGGGAAGGCTATTATCACCAGAGATGAAACGTAACGTAGAGAGGGAAGGCTATTATCACCAGAGATGAAACGTAACGTAGAGAGGGAAGGCTATTATCACCAGAGATGAAACGTAACGTAGAGAGGGAAGGCTATCATCACCAGAGATGAAACGTAATGTAGAGAGGGAAGGCTATTATCACCAGAGATGAAACGTAACGTAGAGAGGGAAGGCTATTATCACCAGAGATGAAACGTAACGTAGAGAGGGAAGGCTATTATCACCAGAGATGAAACGTAACGTAGAGAGGGAAGGCTATTATCACCAGAGATGAAACGTAACGTAGAGAGGGAAGGCTATTATCACCAGAGATGAAACGTAACGTAGAGAGGGAAGGCTATTATCACCAGAGATGAAACGTAACGTAGAGAGGGACGGATATTATCACCAGAGATGAAACGTAACGTAGAGAGGGAAGGCTATTATCACCAGAGATGAAACGTAACGTAGAGAGGGAAGGCTATTATCACCAGAGATAAAACGTAACGTAGAGAGGGAAGGCTATTATCACCGGAGATGAAACGTAATGTAGAGAGGGAAGGCTATTATCACCAGAGATGAAACGTAACGTAGAGAGGGAAGGCTATTATCACCAGAGATAAAACGTAACGTAGAGAGGGAAGGCTATTATCACCAGAGATGAAACGTAACGTAGAGAGGGAAGGCTATTATCACCAGAGATGAAACGTAACGTAGAGAGGGAAGGCTATTATTACCAGAGATGAAACGTAACGTAGAGAGGGAAGGCTATTATCACCAGAGATGAAACGTAACGTAGAGAGGGAAGGCTATTATCACCGGAGATGAAACGTAACGTAGAGAGGGAAGGCTATTATCACCAGAGATAAAACGTAACGTAGAGAGGGAAGGCTATTATCACCAGAGATGAAACGTAACGTAGAGAGGGAAGGCTATTATCACCAGAGATGAAACGTAACGTAGAGAGGGAAGGCTATTATCACCAGAGATGAAACGTAACGTAGAGAGGGAAGGCTATTATCACCGGAGATGAAACGTAACGTAGAGAGGGACGGATATTATCACCAGAGATGAAACGTAACGTAGAGAGGGAAGGCTATTATCACCAGAGATGAAACGTAACGTAGAGAGGGAAGGCTATTATCACCAGAGATGAAACGTAATGTAGAGAGGGAAGGCTATTATCACCAGAGATGAAACGTAACGTAGAGAGGGAAGGCTATTATCACCAGAGATGAAACGTAATGTAGAGAGGGAAGGCTATTATCACCAGAGATGAAACGTAACGTAGAGAGGGAAGGCTATTATCACCAGAGATGAAACGTAACGTAGACAGGGGCTGTAACAATTATTTTCTTTATTTTTAAAATTTTATTGAACCTTTATCACCAGAGATAAAACATAACGGAGGTGCTGCTTCTCACTCTACCTGGATATTACAGTCTGTCTCCTTCTTTTGCACATTAACGAAAAAAAAAATATCTCATGTTGATTTAGGTTTCTTCCATAGCCAATCACACTGCAGATATTTAGGTGTGAGCACTGTGACAACCAATCAAATGTGAGAACCAGGTCCACACTTTCTTAGGTTTACTGTGATTATCCCTGAAGTTACTGTATGCCTCCTCAAATCAGTCTCAGCACTTTGCAAGTGTTGGCAAACACTGCCTGTTACCACCCTACACCTCTGACCACAGTAGAACGAGACAAAACAGAGTGACAATTTTCCATCAAGGTTTTCTGAGCCGTTCTGTCTTCAGAGTTTTTTCCCAACCCAAAACCGACTCGGCGGATCGATGTGCAGCGCGGGACCTGACCTTTGTGGCCAAGTGTGTTTCTTCCATATCCCCTTTCCATCTCAGCTCGGGTTTGGCCACTTCTGACAAACAAGCAGCTCAAATTAATCTGCTTTCGAAACCGCCAGCTAGCCAATTTAATGCAACTTCCAGATCAGAAATCTACCTTAGGGGGATCACATTACAACTGTCGCCTGCTCGCTGTGAGACAGACAGGAGCCTGTAGGAGATATAGCTAAGTCTGCTCGATGTGAGACAGACAGGAGCCTGGAGGAGAGAGCTAAGTCTGCTCGCTGTGAGACAAATAGGAGCCTAGAGGAGATATACCTAAGTCTGCTCGATGTGAGACAAACAGGAGTCTGGAGGAGATATAGCTAAGTCTGCTCACTGTGAGACAAACAGGAGCCTGGAGGAGATATAGCTAAGTCTGCTCGATGTGAGACAAACAGGAGTCTGGAGGAGATATAGCTAAGTCTGCTCACTGTGAGACAAACAGGAGCCTGGAGGAGATATAGCTAAGTCTGCTCGATGTAAGACAAACAGGAGCCTGGAGGAGATGTAGCTAAGTCTGCTCGCTGTGAGACAAACAGGAGCCTGGAGGAGATATAGCTAACTGCCTTTCTCCAAAGAGGGAACATGGAATTATGACTTCCATCCTAAACTGATTCCATGAATCATGCTGAGAAGAGGGGAGGGGACAGGGTGGACTGGGAGGGGATACAGTACACCCATTCACTCCATCTAGACAGCATCAGAGTGTGGCTGAGAGAGATTTGTGTGTGTGAGTGAGAGTGTGTGTGAGATAGTGTGTGTGTGTGTGTGTGTGTGTGTGTGTGTTTGTGTGTGTGTGTGCGTGCGCCTGTCGGTCAGGTCGGTGTGTGTGTGTGTGTGTGTGTGTGTGTGTGCGCCTGTCGGTCAGGTCGGTGTGTGTGTGTGTGTGTGTGTGTGTGTGTGTGTGTGTGTGTGTGTGTGTGTGTGTGTGTGTGTGTGTGTGTGTGTGTGTGTGTGTGCGTGTGTGTGTGTGTGTGTATGCGTGCGTGCGCCTGTCGGTCGGGTCGGTGTGTGTGTGTGTGTGTGAGGAGACAGGGCCAGGGTGAATTTGATTTTCACACAGCATTAGACGGTAATATTAAACCTTGAAGCATCGATTCATAAAGCCAGGCTAATAGAGATTAAAGTCAGGTCTTTCTCAGGAGGGAGGGACATATGAAAGTAAAACCCTCAAAAAGCCTTTGCCCTGATCCTCACAGACTTCAAGAGCATTTAACCTGCCGCTATGTGACAAGTCTCCGACTGTCTTACACGCTCAGTCAGTCTAATGAGGTATCCCAGGGTGCCTTGCCATGCTCACTATAAAACCATGATGGGCTTGGTGGCAATAACTGCACTGACTTCTGTCTTTACAAATTTGAAATATGAAATGCCTGCGTGTCAGACAAACATAACTTTTGCCAAAATGATATATAAAAAAATAAGAACAAGACAGGGATGTCCTCTCTCCCCTCTTCCTTCCTCTCTGGATGCTGCCACCCCCATGCTTCACTGTGGGGATGATGTTCTCGGGGTGATGAGAGTTGTTGGGCTTGTGCCAGACATAGCGTTTTCCTTGATGGCCAAAAAGCTACATTCTTGTCTCATCTGATTGAAGTACCTTCTTCCATATGTTTGGGGAGTCTCGCCACAAGCCTTTTGGTTCTGTGGAGTGTATGGGTTAAAGTGGTCCTATTGACAGATACTCCAATCTCTGCTGTGGGGCTTTGTAGCTCCTTCAGAGTTATCTTTGGTCTCTTTGTTGCCCCTCTGATTAATGCCCTCCTTGCCTGGTCTATGAGTTTTGGTGGGCGGCCCTCTCTTGGCAGGTTTGTTGTGGTGCCATATTCTTTCCATTTTTTAATAATGGATTTAATGGTGCTCCGTGGGATGTTCAACATTTCGGATATCTGTACTTCTCCACAACTTGTCCCTGACTTGTTTAGAGAGCTCCCTGGTCTTCATGGTGCCACTTGCTTGGTGGTACTCCTTGCTTGGGGGTGTTGCAGACTCTGGTGCCTTTCAGAACAAGTGTATATATACTGCGATCATGTGACAGATCATGTGACACTTCAATTGCACACAGGTGAACTTTATTTAATTAATTATGTGACAATTGGTCATTTTTTTCATTTCACTTCACCAATGTGGACTGTTTTGTGTATGTCTATCATATGAAGTCCAAATAAAAATGTATTTAAATTACAGGTTGTAATTCAATAAAATAGGAATAATGCCAACGGGGATGAAAACTTTTGCAAGGCACTGTAAAAGTACAAATAATTGAAAATTCCTTAAATTTAGCAAACCAGTTGGCACAATTTTCTATTTTTATTTATTTATTTACAGATAGCCAGGGTGACATTCAAACACATCAACAAAGCATTTTCATATAGTGAGTCCGCCAGATCAGAAGCAGTAGGGATGACCAGGAATGTTGATAAGTGTGCAAATTGGATCATTTTCTGCCCTGCTAAGCATTCAACATGTAACATTTACTTTTGGGTGACAGGAAAATGTATGGAGGAAAAAGTACATCATTTTCTTAAACCTGTTACGGCTAGACGACAACATCCGGTGAAATTGCAGAGCACGGAATTCAAATTAAATGATTAGAAATATTTAACTTTCATAAAATCACAAGTGTCAAAATAAAGCGTAACTTCTTGTTAATCCAGCCGCCGTCTCCGATTTCAAAAAGGATTTACGGCGAAACAAACCATGCGATTATCTGAGGAAAAGCACCTCATCATACAAATGCATAACAAATCATTTTCAACCAGGGAGGTTCGACACAAAAGTAAGAAATAACGATATAATTCATGCCTTACCTTTGAAGATCTTCTTCTGTTGGCACTCCAAAATGTCCCCATAAACATCACAAATGCTCCTTTTGTTCCATAAATTCCTTCGTTATATCCCGAGAATGTCCATTTATTTGGCTCGTTTGATTCAGAAAATACACCGGTTCCAACTCGCGCAACATGACTACAAATTATCTAATAAGTTACCTGTAAACTTGGTCCAAACATTTCAAACAACTTTCCTAATCCAACTTATCCTAAAACGTAAATAATCGATACAATTTAAGACGGAATATACTTTGTTCAATAAAATTAAAGTGGAGCGAGTTCCAGGTTGCAAGCACAAAACAAAAGAGTCCACTCAGTCTGAACAGCCCTACTTCTTAATTTCTCAAAGGAAAAACATCAACCCATTTCTAAAGACTATTGACATCTAGTGGAAGCCATCGGAACTGTAACCAGATGCCTAATAAATATAGTTTCCCATAGAAAACCCAGTGAACTCAAACAAAAAAATATCCTGGATGGTTTGTCCTCTGAGTTTCGCCTGCCAAATACGTTTTGTTATACTCACATACATTATTTTAACAGTTTTAGAAACTTTAGAGTGTTGTCTATCCAAATATACTAATTATATGCATATCCTAGCTTCTGGGCCTGAGTAGCAGGCAGTTTACTTTGGGCACGTTTTTCATCCGGACATGAAAATACTGCCCCCTATCCCAAACAGGTTTTCTTAAGGAATGTAGTGAAGCAAAATTAAAACTTGTCAAAATTATAAATACTAAAGTAGAGTAAAGATACCCCAAAAAACTACTTTAAAGTATTTTTACAGCACCGAGTACCTCTTAAATCCATCTACTTTATTCAGTCAAATGAAAGACAATGTGCTATCTTGTTGTTGTTCATGCATATATACCTTTAATTACTACCATTAGGGGAATACATCTGCTCAACCATAATAACACAACTCGTTAAAACTTTTCTTACTTTCTGTCCATAAATACCAACCAAGGCAAAGTTATAGCTCAGTCATGTCTGCCTTTGAACCTCCACTACCTAAGGAGTGAGCTGTTTTAGACAGTTTGGCAAGTCTCTTACTTGTTTGAAACCTTGTATTTTCCAAGCACCAGCAGATGGATGAAAACAACCGTCATTATCAGCTAGGTGGTTTCATAATGAAGTCAGATGTTTTCTTTAGAGTGTCTACCATCTAGCTTTCACAATCCCAACATGGAGGAGTAAGAAAAGCTGTACTTATAATGGCAGCTCTGGCCCTGAGATGAAACAGCCGTGAAACAAGACAAGCACAGGTCATTTTGCTACCTCTCTCCTCAAATGCTACTGCCAGCCAAAAGCAGTGGGAGAGTGGTGGGGGTCCGTGGCATATTGATGTGTCTGCAGAGGAGGTTTTCTCCTGATTGAAAATCAACTGGCGAAGTGTACTTATGCTCCCAGCTGATTAGAAGCGATCAACACTATAGATTTCCTGTACTCTCTGTTATCTCTCTGTCTTATAGGATTTCATTGGGGCACATTGGGTAGAGACAGATATTAGTGTCTGGGCCGATGTGCTGAGCGATTTGGGATTTTTGAGGTTGGTTCGATTTCAGTTCGATTATTGAAAATATAATTATGCTTTTCGATTTCGGTTTCAATTATTTAGTTAAACATGAAATGTGAATTATTCTGGTTGAATTCTGTAACAACACAAAATAAAACAATGAATACAAGTCCCACGATTGTAGTGACTGCCCATTACTGCTTTTCACTTACCAACCATCAAGTATTCACATTACTTTACTTTAATAAAAATAAAACATTTCAGTTGTTTATATTACTGTATTATTTAATTGCAAGTCATCATCTCATCTCTTTAGAGCTGCTGTCTACGCTGTCTGACAAAATCACTATTTTTAGTAGTCCTTCAAAGTAAATAAGGCCTACTTTTTACAAATGGTGAATACCAGTGATCACTTAGGTCATGTAAAGCAACTGCACTATCCATCCCAATTGTGCATTCTTCTTTCTTTTACATAGCTGGCATAAAGGATACACAGAACGGACTAGTAGGAGTGCAATGGATTATGTTCATTGTAGTCAATTACCCCTTTTTCTACATTAAACTACGTAGAATATTGGCCTGTTTGCAACTCCCTACTACATCTCACAGTTCTGGCTTGATCTGATTTATCTCTACAGAAACTGTGCAATGTGCACATTCATCTCACGGAAAAATGTATCATGAAATGTAATTCAATAATTGAACAGAAGTAGGTCAGTTGTATTAAAAAAATGAAAAAGAACAGACATTTCTGTTTATAGCTCAGCACTACTGGGCTGTTTATAAATGGTGTGTGTGT
This sequence comes from Oncorhynchus mykiss, assembly GCF_057628025.1. Lineage (NCBI taxonomy): Eukaryota > Metazoa > Chordata > Actinopteri > Salmoniformes > Salmonidae > Oncorhynchus > Oncorhynchus mykiss. The sequence goes on from NC_143046.1 coordinate 84,854,517, forward strand.
GTGATGTCGATACGTGGAGAACTACCTGATAATGAGTCTTAATTCACACAGATTGGACTCAATTTGCGTAGATACCTCCATTTAAAAGTCTAGCCTAATCTAATTTAACCACAGTTATCTACGGTGATGTCTATTTCAGGTTCGCTATGCTATCAAACTGATGCAATAAGCCATGGCCAATGCATTTCGCTTAATCAAAAACTAAATATAACGGAATAACATAAATGCTGCAAAAAAATTGCTGAAAATAATTGTCGTTAAGAGCTCCACTTTCAGTCAGATTGGATATGTTGCCTGACCACACATGAAATAAGAAAAACGCTCTCACTTCTTCTGCGAGAGGCAATTTGTAGATGCATTTAGTTTGGTGTGTAATTACGCGCTATGCAGCATGCTGTGCAGCGGTAGGGAGGAAGGGAAGACATTTGTCGTTAATGACTAGAGAGCATTTCCCCGCCAACAAACATGCAACTCGGTACACGGAGCTCCTCCATTAGCAGATTACAGGAGAGAGAGAGAGAGAGAGAGAGAGAGAGAGACGGGAAGAAAGTGAAAAAAATGCATTCAAAAAAGTGATTAGTCTTCAAACTTTCTCCAATTCATTTGTTTTTATATTATTAGAAGAACGGGAAGAGGTAAAGAACAGGGAGAATGTAGGAATTAAGTAGCTGAGCTGGTGAATCTCATGCCACACCCTGTGTTCACCCAGAAACAAGAGAGAGGGAGAGAGAGGGAGAGAGACGGAGAGAGAGACAGGACCATTCTGAAAGAAAACCTGATGGAGTCTGCAAAAGACCTGAGACTGGGACGGAGATTTGTCTTCCAACAAGACAATGATCCAAAACATAAAGCAAAATCTACAATGGAATGGTTCAAAAATAAACATATCCAGGTGTTAGAATGGCCAAGTCAAAGTCCAGACCTGAATCCAATCGAGAATCTGTGGAAAGAACTGAAAACTGCTGTTCACAAATGCTCTCCATCCAACCTCACTGAGCTCGAGCTGTTTTGCAAGGAGGGATGGGAAAAAAATTCAGTCTCTCGATGTGCAAAACTGATAGAGACATACCCCAAGCGACTTACAGCTGTAATCGCAGCAAAAGGTGGCGCTACAAAGTATTAACTGAATAATTTTGCACGCCCAATTTTTCAGTTTTTGATTTGTTAAAAAAGTTTGAAATATCCAATAAATGTCGTTCCACTTCATGATTGTGTCCCACTTGTTGTTGATTCTTCACAAAAAAATACAGTTTTATATCTTTATGTTTGAAGCCTGAAATGTGGCAAAAGGTCGCAAAGTTCAAGGGGGCCGAATACTTTCGCAAGGCACTGTATATGGACGGAATTAATCAAACAAAAGGACCATGTGTGATGTTTATGGGACATATTGGAGTGCCAACAAAAGAAGCTCATCAAAGGTAAGGCATGATTTGTATTTTATTTCTGCGTTTTGTTTGGTGCCTGCAGAGTTGAAATATGCTACTCTCTCTTTGTTTACTGTTGTGCTATCATCAGATAATAGATTCTTATGCTTTCGCTGAAAAGCCTTTTTTTGAAATCTGACATGATGGCTGGATTCACAACGAGTGTAGCTTTAATTTGCTATCTTACATGTGTGATTTAATGAAAGTTTGAATTTCATAGTGTTTTATTTGAATTTGGCGCTCTGCATTTCCCCTGGCAACAGTTAACATTTTTGTAGGTTTGGCAACTTTTCCCAGATAAAGAGCAGTCTGTTCATCCCATTGTTGAAACAGCAAGAAAATCAATGACTGCCAGAGGTGGAGCACCGTTGATGCCCAATGAAGACGAATAAATGCAATGATTTTGATTGCTCTAATTCTTCCATCCTGGATGCAATTTGGGCGGTCGACATCTGCAACGTGTTTGAAGGACATTGGACGTGACATTTGCCCAGCCTCAGGGGCCGGCTTGTCCACAATGAGGTAGACCTTCACCCCCTGCTCTCCATAAAGGTCATAGGACGGACGTTTATCGGTGAAAATGACACGTCCTGAGTCCACCCGACGGCGGTGAACCTGCTAACGTTCCAGAGCCCTGGGGGATGGCAGGGACAATTTGCTGTTTCACCTCTTCACTCTCTACCTCCCTCCCCCTCTCTCGCCCTCCTTTCCACCTCTCTCCCTTCTCTCTACCTCCCTCCCCCTCTCTCGCCCTCCTCTCCACCTCTCTCCCTTCTCTCTACCTCCCTCCCCCTCTCTCGCCCTCCTCTCCACCTCCTCTCCTTTTGTATCTCTCCCTCCCTCCCCCTCTCTCTCCCTTCTCTCCACCTCTCACCCTCCTCTCCACCTCCTCTCCACCTCTCTACCTTCTCTCTACCTCTCTCTCCTTTTGTATCTCTCCCTCCCCTGCTCTCTTCCTTCCTCTTGCTGCTCTCTGTATCAGCTCTCCCTGTTCTCTCTTCTAGCCAAAGTCGGTATGTCAGGGCTGTAGAGGACGAGATCCCAGTCTATTGCATATGTCCCAGAATAAAACATGACAAATATTTTGATGTAGAATAATCTGACCTTGTTTAAAGACCAAGTACCGTTAAAATACTGTATATGTTTTTGTATATAGATTTCATGTACCGTTGTTTAAACAACTCATGATTACAGTTTTTCTTGATTGCATTATCACATTCGTCCAAATAGAATTCAACTTTTTCAAATAACCCACAGAGCCAAACTGAAACACGTTGGCCAAAATGACACATTCATTTAGCCAAACGCATTAAGACTCTCAAAATATGAAATACATGACACAATATCAACTACCTCCGTCAATACATACAACCTATCTAATGAAAAGTGATTTCAAACAATCGTTAAACAATGGCCCAATAAATACTGACCACAACGATCAATATACCCTAACATGGTCAACCCTCTTGTATAGGTCTGTGCCATGTGTTGATACTATAAGTATAGTTTGCACCATAAAAGGCAAGTAAACATATTATCAAAGCTTTGGGTTGAATTATTTTTTTCTTTAATTGATTTTTTACCAAAGATGACCAATGAAGAAAGAATGTCACTCAAGATCATGAATATCCAGAAGCAAAATGTTTATTTCTCCTTTTTCCATTTAAAGTGAGAGCTGAACTATCTTCCTCTGTGGGCCACTCTACCTCTCCTTTGTTCTTGCCCTCGGCCTCTTACTTGGTCTATTCTTGCAAACAGCAACTCAGAGGTCATCTCTTTTATGCATGAATTGAACTGATTGAACTTATGTGAAAATAAGTTTTGCACATGTGCAGAAGGAGATCACATTCATGGTAGTAATTCGTATGTGACCTAATGTTTTCATTTTATCGGTCACGATTTACACAACTGAGTTTTGCGTCTTTTGTAGAGAGTTGTGCAAAAAATGTACGTAGCATTTGCATTGTGTGCGAAAGCAATGAGAAATGACTTACAGTTTTGCAAAAAAAAATAATAATACTGTAGTGCTCATTAGGTTATGATGGAGATCAAGTGGACCCCAGTTTCATTAAAAGTGTCTTAGCAACTGAAAAAAAAACTATGATTGTCCGATCAACCTGTTTTATACACTGTTAGGAAAAAAAGGTGATATCTAGAATTTGAAATGTTTCTTCGGCTGTCCCCATAGGAGAACGCTTTGAATAACTCGTTTTGTTTGCAGGTAGAACCCTTTTGGTTCCAGGTAGAACCCTTTTGGTTCCAGGTAGAACCTTTTGGTTCCAGGTAGAACCCTTTCTACAGAGGCTTCTACATGTCACCTAAAAGGGTTCTCCTATGGGGACAGCCAAAGAACCATTGTAGAACCCTTTTTTCTAAGAGTGTATGTCTTTGTTACTTCAGCAGTATGTTGCTGATAAGCTACTATACTTTTGTTCAATGTAGTTTCCCCCATATAAAACAAAGCCAAGTTTGTATTAACCCCTATAATGATACACTAGTGTCTTAATTCCCCTAACTGCAGTTTTGTGCTCCAGATTTTAGCTGAAATAGCAGGGGCATGGTTCATCCGCCCTTCCCCAGGAAAGAGGTTCCAATTTAGGGTGTGGTGGAGTGAAGAGGGAGGGTATGTATGGTCAGGTGTGGTGCCATTGCTTTGACCGCTCCTTAGGCCCTAAGGACCAGACTAAATAGCCCCAATAAAACCAGTGGATAGTTGGACAGGAGAGAGACAGAGAGAGAGAGAGAGAGAGAGGAGTGCGAGAGAGAGATGGGGAAAGAGAGAGAGAGAGAGAGAGAGAGAGAGAGAGAGAGAGAGAAAACACAAAAAACTATACATACCTTGGCCTAAACATTAGCGCCACAGGTAATTTCCACAAAGCTGTGAACGATCTGAGAGACAAGGCAAGAAGGGCATTCTATGCCATCAAAAGGAACATAAGATTCAATAAGATACCAATTAGGATCTGGCAAAAAATACTTGGATCAGTCATAGAGCCCATTGCCCTTTACGGTTGTGAGGTCTGGGGTACCAAAAAATGCATGCAGAGCAGAATTAGGCCGATACCCACTAATTATCAAAATCCAGAAAAGAGTCGTTAAATTCTACAACCACCTAAAAGGAAACGATTCCCAAACCTTCCATAACAAAGCCATCACCTACAGAGAGATGAACCTGGAGAAGAGTCCACTAAGCAAGCTGATCCTGGGGCTCTGTTCACAAACACAAACACACCCCACAGAGCCCCAGGACAGCAGCACAATTAGACCCAACCAAATCATGAGAAAAAAAAAGATAATTACTTGACACATTGGAAAGAATTAAGAAAAAAACAGAGCAAACTAGAATGCTATTTGGCCCTGAACAGAGAGTACACAGCGGCAGAATACCTGACCACTGTGACTGACCCAAACTTAAGGAACGCTTTGACTATGTACAGACTCAGTGAGAATAGCCTTGCTATTGAGAAAGGCCGCCATAGGCGGACATGGCTCTCAAGAGAAGACAGGCTATGCCCAAAAAATGAGGTGGAAACTGAGCTGCACTTCCTTACCTCCTGCCCAATGTATGACCATATTAGAGACACATATTTCCCTCAAATAACACAGATCCACAAAGAATTAGAGAACAAATCCAATTTTGATAAACTCCCATATCTACTGGGTGAAATTCCACAGTGTGCCATCACAGCAGCAAGATTTGTGATCTGTTGCCACGAGAAAAGAGCAACCAGTGAAGAACAAACACCATTGTAAATAGAACCCATATTTTTGCTTATTTATTTTATTTTGTGTACTTTAACCATTTGTACATTGTTAAAACAATGCATATATATATATATATATATATATATATATATATATATATATATAATATGACATTTGTAATGTCTTTATTGTTTTGACATTTCTGTAGGTGTAATGTTTACTGTTAATTTGTATTGTTTATTTCACTTTTGTATATTATCTACATCACTTGCTTTGGCAATGTTAACACATGTTTCCCATGCCAATAAATCCCCTTTAATTGAATTTAATTGAGAGAGAGCGAGAGAGAGAGAGAGAGAGAGAGTATTATGGAGAGAGAGATAATGTTGTGTATGTGAGTTCTATGATAGAGAGAGAGAGAGAGTGTTATGGAGAGAGAGATAAAGAGATAGAGAAACGTTGTGTATGTGAGTTCAATGAGGGAGAGAGAGAGAGAGAGAGAGAGAGAGAGAGAGAGAGAGAGAGAGAGAGAGAGAGACAAAGACAAACGATAGAGTACTAATCTGTTCCATCCATCCCCTTACTCTGAGTGGAGGCAGCCAGCCATACAGGACAAGGTCACTAATTTATGAATAAATCCAATTAGTTGGAACATATTACTTCACCATCATTGATAAAAGCACTTTGAACAGAGAAGGAAAAATTGAAAATGCATTAGACCAATTTAACTGCTTCTCTAAAGGAAATGACCAATTAGTTAGAGAAACACTTTATAAAACACTGCAATTTCTATTCAAATCCATCAGTGCAATTCTTTACACATTTAGGAGTAAATATATTAATGCATTCATTAATTGTTTATAATTAAGAAATAAATAGAACACATATGAGTAGTGTTACTGGCTATCATGTCATATTTTATTTAGAAAGAGAAAGAGAGAGACAGAGAGAGAGAGAGAGATGAGAGAGAGACAAAGGAGGGGTGGTATACAGAAGATAGCCCTATTTAGGAAAAAGACCAAGGTCATATTATGGCAAAAACAGCTCAAATAAGCAAAGAGCAATGACAGTCCATCATTACTTTAAGAAATGAAGGTCAGTCAATCTGGAAAATTTCAAGAACTTTGAAAGTTTCTTCAAGTGCAGTCGTAATAACAATCAAAAGCTATGATGAAACTGGCCCTCATGAGGACCCCCACAGGAAAGGAAGACGCAGAGTTACCTCTGCTGCAGAGGATAAGTTCATTGGAGTTACCAGCCTCAGAAATTCTAGCCCAAAGAAAGACACAGAGTTCAAGTAACACACACATCTAACATCAACTGTTCAGAGGAGACTGCATGAATCATGCAATTGCTTCAAAGAAAACACTATTAATTAATTAAACCTCTTAAGTCGACCCCCTACTTTTTCGAACATTCTGTTAAAAATCGCGCAACATTTCAGCGTCCTGCTACTCATGCCAGGAATATAGTATATGCATATGATTAGTATGTGTGGATAGAAAACACTCTCACGTTTCTAAAACTGGTTAAATCACGGCTGTGACTATAACAGAGCGTGTGTTTCATCGAAAAGCGCAAGAAAAACTGGTCACTGAAAACTGGAAAAAATATCCATGCGCCACTTGCATGTATTGTTTAAGGGACAAATTAAATGGGGCAGAGATTGCAATTCCTACAGCTTCCACACGATGTCGCCAGTCTTGTCAATTTCCTGGGAGTTATTTCTTGGTCAAACAAAGGAGAGAGATTCCATTCCATCCGGTCTCCGACAGGACGTTTTGGAAGAGAGATTTCCGGAACATGATGGGAAGACGTGGAGCTATTGAATACACATCGCCCCGTGTTCAATTTGATAGATTATTAACGTTTACTAATATCTAAAGTTGGATTACAAAAGTATTTCGAAGTGTTTTGTGAAAGTTTATCGTCAACTTTTTTTATAAAAAAAAAATGACGCTGCGTTTTGAAACAGTGTTTTTTTCTGAGTCACACAGTTTCCATAGATGGATATTTTGGGTATATATGGACCGATTTAATCGAAAAAAAAGACCCAATAGTGATGTTTATGGGGCATATAGGAGTGCCAACAAAGAAGCTCGTCAAAGGTAATGAATGTTTTATAATTTATTTCTGCTATTTGTGTAGCGCCGGCTACGCTAATTCTTTTGTTTACGACGCCTTCAGGTATTTTGGGGTGTTGCATGCTATCAGATAATAGCTTCTCATGCTTTCGCCGAAAAGCATTTTAAAAATCTGACTAGTTGGCTAGATTCACAACGAGTGTAGCTTTAATTCAATACCCTGCATGTGTGTTTTAATGAATGTTTGAGTTTTAACGAGTACATTTAGCATTTAGCGTAGCGCATTTGCATTTCCAGGTGTCTAGATGGGACGTCTGCGTGTCGGGTGGGAGTAAGAGGTAAAAGGACACCAATAATAAGAAGAGACTTGCTTCGGCCAAGAAACACGAGCAATGGAAATTAGACCGGTGTAAATCTGTCTTTTGGTGACAATGTCTGCGATTTATTTAGAATTCAAGGCACACATAACCAGCATGGCTACCACATCATTCTGCAGTGATACGCCATCCCACCTGGTTTGCATTTAGTGGGACTATAATTATTTTTTCAACAGGATAATGACCCAACACATCTCCAGGCAGTTTAAGGGCTATTTGACCAAGAAGGAGAGTGATGGGGTGCTGCATCAGTTGACCTGGCCTCCACAATCGCCCGACCTCAACCCAATTGAGATGGTTTGGGATGAGTTGGACTGCAGAGTGTAGGAAAAGCATCTAACAAGTGCTCAGCATATGTGGGAACTCCTTCAAGACTGCTGGAAAAGCATTCCAGGTGAAGCTGGTATCAAGGTAATGCAGGCTATATTTTGATTTGTTGAACACTTTTTTGCTTACTACATGATTCCATATGTGTTATTTCATAGTTTTGACGTCTTCACTATTATTCTACAATGTAGAAAAGTTTTTTTTTCATATTTTTTTCCATTGTGAATATAAAGAAACACCCTTGAATGAGTAGGGGTGTACAAACGTTTTACTGTACATGATCGAATACAAATCTTAGAATCAACTACTAAAGACTACGAGAACCCACTGGATTCTCCAATTACATTGAATGAACTACAGAACAAAATACAAATCCTCCAACCCAATAAAGGCCTGTGGTGTTGATGGTATCCTAAATGAAATGATAAAGTATACAGAACACAAATTCCAATAGTAAAACTCTTTAAATAGGATCTTTAGCTCTGGCATGTTCCCCAATATTGGGAACCAAGGACTGATCACCCCAATGCACAACAGTGGAGACAAATTTGACCCTAATGACATGGGATACGAGTCAACAGCAACTTCAGGAAAATCCTCTGAATTATCATTAACAGCAGACTCGTACACTGATCAAATGTCAAATTGGCTTAATAATAAATTACCGTACGACAGACCACATATTAATCCTGGACACCCTAATTGAGAAACAAACAAAACCAAAACAAAGGCAAAGTTTCCTCATACTTTGTTGATTTCAAAAAAGCATTTGACTCAATTTGGGATGAGGATCTTTTATGCAAATTGATGGAAAGTGGTGTTGGGGGAAAAGCATGCGACATTAGAAAATCAATGTACAGTATTGGCTTGCGAAAGTATTCACCCCCTTGGAATTTTCCTATTTTGTTGCCTTACAATCTGGAATTAAAATAGATTTTTGTATCATTTGATTTACACAACATGCCTATGACTTTGAAGATGCAAAATACTTTTTATTGTGAAACAAACAAGAAATACGATGTTTTTAAACTTGAGCGTCCATAACCATTCACCCCCCAAGATCAAATCTTTGTAGAGCCACGCTTTTCACCAATTACAGCTGCAAGTCTCTTGAGGTATGTCTCTATAAACTAGGCACATCTAGCCACTGGGATTATCGCCCATTTTTCATGGCAAAGCTGCTACAGCTCCTTCAAGTTGGATGGGTGTACAGCAATCTTACCACAGATTCTCAATTGTATTGGGCTTTGGTCTGTGCTTTGACTAGGCCATTCCAAGACATTTCAATGTTTCCCCTTAACTTCTCTAGGGTCGGGGGCAGCATTCGGAATTTTGGATGAAGAGCGTGCCATAGTAAACTGCATGCTACACAGGCCCAGAAGATAGGATATGCATATAATTGGTACATTTGGATAGAAAACAATCTAAAGTTTCCAAAACTGTTAGAATAGTGTTTGTGAGTATAACACAACTGATTTGGCAGGCGAAAACCTGAGAAAATGCATTCAGGAAATAGGATTTTTCTATTCAATGCCATTACAGTGTCCATTGACTTTGGACTCAAATTGCAGTTCCTATGCCTTCCACTAGATTTCAAAAGTCTTTAGAACTGGTTTCAGGCTTGTATTCTGAAAAATGAGGGAGTAAGAGCAGTCTGAATGAGTGGACCCTGCAGTGTCACAGAGCTTTTTCATGCGCGCGACCGAGAGAGTGCCTTTCTTGTTTCCCTCTTATATTGATGATGTTATTGTCCGGTTGAAATATTATAGATTATTTAGGCTAAAAACAACCTGAGGATTGAATATAAACATCGTTTGACATGTTTCTATGAACTTTACGGATACAGTTTGGATTTTTTTCTCCGCCTGTTGTGACTGTGTTTGAGCCTGTGGATTACTGAAGAAAAGGCGCGAACAAAACAGAGGTTTTTGGATATAAAGAGAGACTTTATCGAGCAAAACAACATTTATTGAGTAAATTAATGTCTTCTGAGTGCAACCATATGAAGATCATCAAAGGTAAGTGATTAATTTTATCTCTATTTCTGACTTGTGTAACTCTTCTACTTGGCTGGTTACTGTTTGTAATGATTTGTCTGCTGGGCGATGTTCGCAAATAATCGTAAGGTATGCTTTCGCCGTAAAGCATTTTTTGAATCTGACACAGTGGTTGGATTCACAAGAAGTTAATCTTTAAACCTATGTAAAATACTTGTATGTTTTCTGAATTTTTAGAATGAGTATTTCTGTATTTGAATTTGACGTTCTGCAATTTCACTGGATGTTGGCCAGGTGGGACATCCTGGTGAGGTTAAACCACTCGAGTGTTGCTTTAGCAGTATACTTCGGGTCATTCTTTTGCTGGAAAGTGAACCTCCATCCCAGTCTCAAATCTCAGAAAGACTGAAACAGGTTTCCCTCAAGAATTTTCTTGTATTTAGCACCATCCATTATTCCTTCAATTCTGACCAGTTTCCCAGTCCCTGCCAATGAAAAGCATCCCACACAGCATGATGCTGCCACTACCATGCTTCACTGTGGGGATAATGTTCTCGGGGTGAGGAGAGGTGTTGGGTGTGCGACAGACAGCATTTTCCTTGATGGACATAAAGCTACATTTTAGCCTCATCTGAAAAGAGTACCTTCTTCCATACGTTTGGGGAGTCTCCCACAAGCCTTTTTGTTAACCCTGGCCACTCTTCCGTAGAGCTCAGCTCTGTGGAGTGTACAGCTTAAAGTGGTCCTATGGCCAGCTACTCCAATCACCGCTGTGGAGCTTTGCAGCTCCTTCAGGGTTATCTTTGGTATCTTTGTTGCCTCTCTGATTAATGCCCTCCTTGCCTGGTCCGTGAGTTTTGGTGGGCGGCCCTCTCTTGGCAGGTTTGTTGTGGTGCCATATTGTATACATTTTTTTACTAATGGATTTAATGGTGCTCTGTGGAAGGTTCAAAGTTTTGAATACTTTTTTTAACCGAACCCTGATCGGTACTTCTCCACAACTTTGTCCCTGACCTGTTTGGAGAGCTCCTTGGTCTTCATGGTGTCGCTTGCTTGGTGGTGTCCCTTGCTTCGTGGTGTTGTAGACTCTGGATATATACTGAGATCTGGATATATACTGAGCTCATGTGACAGATCATGTGACACACAGGTGGACTTTATTTAACTAATTGACTTCTGAAGGTAATTGCACCAAATCTTACTTACGGGCTTCAAAGCAAAGGGGGGGAATACAAATACACCACTTCTATGTATTTTTTTTTTTTTTAAATATATATATATATATTTTTTTTTTTAATTTCTAAAAGAAAATATCTATTTTTTCACCAATTTGGACTATTTTGTGTATGTCCATTACATGAAATACATACATACATTTAAATGACAGTTTGTAATGCATCAAAATAGGAAAAACACCAATGGGGATGAATACTTTTGCAAGGCACTGTACGTACTTTCATTTCGGGTGGGGCCACAGTGTCTCCTGACCCCTCCTATCTCAGCCTACAGTATTTATGCTGCAGTAGTTTACAGTATGTGTCGGGGGGCTAGTGTCAGTCTGTTATATCTGGGTTTTTTCTCCTGTCTTATCCGGTGTCATGTGTGAATTTAAGTATGCTCTCTCTAATTCTCTCTGTCTCTCTTTCTTTCTTTCTTTCTTTCTCTCTCTAGGAGGACCTGAGCCCTAGGACCATGTCTCAGGACTACATGGCATGATGACTCCTTGCTCTCCCCAGTCCACCTGGCTGTGCTGCTGCTCCAGTTTCAACTGTTCTGCCTGCGGTTACCGGACATGCTACCTGCCTGTTCTGCCTGACTTATTCACCGGAATTGCTACCTGTCCCAGACCTGCTGTTTTCAACTCTCTAGAGACAGCAGGAGCGGTAGAGATACTCTCGATGATCGTCTATGAAAAGCCAACTGACATTTACTGACTTGTTGCACCCTCGACAACTACTGTGATTATTATTATTTGACCATGCTGGAGATTTATGAACATTTGAACATCATCAGGTTTTGGCCTTTCTAGGGAGTTTTCCTAGCCACCATGCTTCTACACCTGCTAGCTTTTTGGGGTTTTAGGCTGGGTTTCTTTACAGCACTTTGATATATCAGCTTATGTAAGAAGGGCTATATAAATACATTTGATTTGATTTGATTTCATACCAATTATTTTCCAGGGATTGAATGTTAGCTAGCAGAACAGAAGGCAAGGGCAGATTAGCCACTTGTCACCTGATCCTCACAAGGCATCCTGATCTCTATCCGTGAAACCTACGTTTCCTTTTCCAGGGGATCTGGGGCTGGTCGGGTGTCTGTAATATATCCCTCACGTCGGACTCATTGAAGAAGAACTCCTCATCCAATTTGAGTTGAGTAATCCCAGTTCTGATGTCCAGAAGGTATTTTGGTCATAAGAGATGGCAGCAGCAGCAATTATGTAAAAAAACTAGTTACAAACAACGCTAAAAAACAAACAAAATAGTAGGTTGGTTAATTAAGAGCCGACAGGACGGCAGCCCTCCCTTCTGGCGCCGTACACTAGGATTTTCTTCGTTTCACTTCACCAATTTGGACAATTTTGCGTTTGTCCATTACATCCATTACCACTGTGACTGACCCAAACTTAAGGAAAGCTTTGACTATGTACAGACTCAGTGAGCATATCCTAACTATTGAGAAAAGCCGCCGTAGGCAGACATGGCTCTCAAGAGAAGACAGGCTATGTGCACACTGCCCACAAAATGAGGTGGAAACTGAGCTGCACTTCCTAACCTCCTGCCAAATGTATGATCATATTAGAGACACATATTTCCCTCAGATTACACAGACACACAAGGAATTTCAAAACGAATCCAATCTTGATAAACTCCCCTATCTATTGGGTGTAATACCACAGTGTGCCGTCACAGCAGCAAGATGTGTGACCTGTTGCCACAAGAAAAGGAAAACCAGTGGAGCGACAACACCATAGTAAATACAACCTTTATCTAACTGTATTTATTTTCCTTCTTGTCCTTAACTATTTGCACATAATATGACGTTGGAAATGTCATTATTCCTTTGGAGTGTTTACTGTTAATTTTTTTGTTGTTTATTTCACTTTTGTTTATTATCACTTGCTCTGGCATGTTTCCCAAGCCAATAAAGCCCTTGACATGAAATTGAACATATCTATAGAGCGAGAGAGAGAGAGAGAGATTTGAATACCCTTAGGGAAGCTCTCTAACAGACAACCCAACTATACAGTACATACTAGTACTCCACATAAAGGCAGAACGGTAGAAAGACAACGGTAGAAAGGCAGGAAGACAGAACGGCAGGAAGGCAGAACGGCAGGAAGACAGAAGGGCAGGAAGACAGAAAGGCAGGAAGGCAGGAAGACAGAACGGCAGGAAGACAGAAGGGCAGGAAGACAGAACGACAGGAAGGCAGAACGGTAGGAAGACAGAACGGCAGGAAGACAGAACGGCAGGAAGACAGAACGGCAGGAAGACAGGAAGACAGGAAGACAGAACGGCAGGAAGGCAGGAAGACAGAAGGGCAGGAAGACAAAAGGGCAGGAAGACAGAACGGCAGGAAGACAGAAAGGCAGGAAGACAGAAAGGCAGGAAGACAGGAAGACAGAACGGCAGGAAGACAGAACGGCAGGAAGACTAAAGGGCAGGAAGACAGAAAGGCAGGAAGGCAGGAAGACAGAACGGCAGGAAGACAGAAGGGCAGGAAGACAGAACGACAGGAAGGCAGAACGGTAGGAAGACAGAACGACAGGAAGACAGAACGGCAGGAAGACAGAACGGCAGGAAGACAGGAAGACAGGAAGACAGAACGGCAGGAAGGCAGGAAGACAGAAGGGCAGGAAGACAAAAAGGCAGGAAGACAGAACGGCAGGAAGGCAGGAAGACAGAAGGGCAGGAAGACAGAAGGGCAGGAAGACAGAAAGGCAGGAAGACAGAAAGGCAGGAAGGCAGGAAGACAGAAAGGCAGGAAGACAGGAAGACGGAACGGTAGAAAGGCAGGAAGACAGAAAGGCAGGAAGACAGAAAGGCAGGAAGACAGAAAGGCAGGAAGACAGAACGGCAGGAAGACAGAAAGGCAGGAAGACAGAAAGTCAGGAAGACAGAAAGGCAGGAAGACAGAACGGCAGGAAGACAGAACGGCAGGAAGACAGAAAGGCAGGAAGACAGAAAGGCAGCACTATGGATTCTGACAGTTGATGAGTATATCTGAGGGCCAAAAGCTACAAAGAATAAAACAATACAATCTCTCAGGGATTCTACTGAGGACAGTATGGAAATTCACAGCTTCATTATTCATAGGGCGAGATAAAACAGAGAGAATGTGTGAGTATGTGTGAGCCTGTGTGCGTGTGTGTGTAGATTTGTAACTAGGCATCCATGTGTGTGTGTGTGTAATGTGTGTAGGAAAAATACTGTTTTAGGGTTAGAATAAAGGTTAGGGTTAGGGCTTACATTTAGGGTTGAGAGGTAGGGCTAGGTATAGTTTTAGTGTTATGAGATTGGGGTTCTGGTTAAGGGTTAAGGTTAGATGTAGGGTTATGGGTTATGGTTAAGTTAAGGGTTAAGGTTAGATGTAGGCTTAGGGGTTACGGTTACGTTTAGGGTTAAGGTTAGATGTAGGGTTATGGGTTATGGTTAAGTTAATGGTTAAGGTTAGATGTGTAGGAAAAATACTGTTTTAGGGTTAGAATAAAGGTTAGGGTTAGGGCTTACATTTAGGGTTGAGAGGTAGGGCTAGGTATAGTTTTAGTGTTATGAGATTGGGGTTCTGGTTAAGGGTTAAGGTTAGATGTAGGGTTATGGGTTATGGTTAAGTTAAGGGTTAAGGTTAGATGTAGGCTTAGGGGTTACGGTTACGTTTAGGGTTAAGGTTAGATGTAGGGTTATGGGTTATGGTTAAGTTAATGGTTAAGGTTAGATTATGGGTTAGGGTTAGGGTTAGAGTTATGGAAAATTGGATTTTGGATGGGAATCAATTAAACAAGGAGAACAATACACAAAATGTGGCTCCCGAGTAGGGCAGGGGTCTAAGGCACTGCATCTCAGTGCAAGAGGCGTCACTACAGTCCTTGGTTCGAATGCAGGCTGTATCACATCTGGCTGTGATTGGGAGTACCATAGGGCGGCACACAATTGGCTTAGCATCGTCCGGGTTTGGCCGGGGTAGGCCGTCATTGTACATAAGAATTCGTTCTTAACTGACTTGCCTATTTAAATAAAGATTAAATACATTTAAAAAATACAGAACTGTATTGTGTGTGTGTGTGTGTGTGTGTGTGTGTGAGGTAGCACTCCTTCTGTTAACACTGATCCCATCTCATCATGCTAGATCTGCCTCATTCTCCCGGAATAATCTTTATGTCTTGGCA
Organism: Oncorhynchus mykiss; assembly: GCF_057628025.1. NCBI lineage: Eukaryota > Metazoa > Chordata > Actinopteri > Salmoniformes > Salmonidae > Oncorhynchus > Oncorhynchus mykiss. Next base: position 84,869,820 of record NC_143046.1, read on the forward strand.
ATGACTTCAAACACACACATTAACATTTTGCTATGTTGCACATACATATACAGAGTATTCTGAAAGTATTCAGGCCCCTTGAGAGAGGAGGGCAGAGAGAGAGAGGATAACCGAGAGAGTGAGAGGAGGACAGAGACAGACGCATGGCTCTCGACCTTTGTCTCTCCCGAATCCGTACGGGAGTTGTAGCAATGAGACAAGATAGTAACTACTGACAATTTAATACCATGAAATTGGGGAGAAAAAGAAGGAGGACAGAGAGAGAGGTGGACAGAGAGAGAGGAGGACAGAGAGAGGAGGACAGAGAGAGAGAGGGGGACAAAGAGCGAGAGGAGGACAGAGAGAGAGGGGAGGACAGAGAGAGAGGAGAACAGAGAGAGAGGAGGACAGAGAGAGAGGAGGAGAGAGAGAGAGCAGGACAGAGAAAGAGAAGGACAGAGAGAAATGAAGACAGAGAGCAAGGAGGACAAAGAGAGATGAGAACAAAGAAAGAGGAGGACAGAGAAAGAGGAGGACAGAGAAAGAGGAGGACAGAGAAAGAGAAGGACAGAGAGAGAGGAGGACAGAGAGAGAGGAGGACAGGTAAAAAGGAGGACAGATAGAGAGGAGAACAGCAAGAGAGGAGGACAGAGAGAGAGGAGGACAAAGAGAGAGGAGAACAGAGAGAGAGGAGGACATGGAGAGAGGAGGACAGAGACAGAAGAGGACAGAGAGAGGAGAACAGAGAAATAGAAGGACAGAGAGAAATGAGGACAGAGAGAGAGGATGACAGAGAGAAAGGAGGACAGAGAGAGAGAGAGGATGACAGAGAGAAAGGAGGACAGAGAGAGAGGAGGACAGAGAGAGAGAGGATGACAGAGAGAGAGGAGGACAGAGAGAGGAGGACAGAGAGAGAGAAGATGACAGAGAGAGAGGATGACAGAGAAAGAGGAGGACAGAGAAAGAGGACAGAGAGAGAGAGGATGACAGAGAGAGAGAGGATGACAGAGAGAGAGGATGACAGAGAGAAAGGAGGACAGAGAGAGGATGACAGAGAGAAGATGACAGAGAAAGGATGACAGAGAGAGAGGATGACAGAGAGAGAGGATGACAGAGAGAAAGGAGGACATAGAGAGAGGATGACAGAGAGAGAGGAGGACAGAGAGAAAGGAGGACAGAGAGAGAGGATGACAGAGAGAAAGGAGGACATAGAGAGAGGATGACAGAGAGAGAGGAGGACAGAGAGAAAGGAGGACAGAGAGAGAGGATGACAGAGAGAGAGGAGGACAGAGAGAAAGGAGGACATAGAGAGAGGATGACAGAGAGAGAGGAGGACAGAGAGAAAGGAGGACAGAGAGAGAGGATGACAGAGAGAGAGGAGGACAGAGAGAGTGGATGACAGAGAGAGAGGATGACAGAGAGAGAGGACAGAATAAGAGAGATAAAAAAGAGATCCAGAACGAGAGACAGAACAACAGATAAAGAAAGGGACATATATAAAAACAAGAGAATAGTGTAACTTACAATGTGGAGCATGAGATAGTCTCCGAGACCTGGAGCGCTGTCTATCCGGACCAGGATGCCGTCCTTTAGGGAGGTACTGAACCCCACGGTCAGCCTGTCTGTACGCGTGCTGGGCCTCTCGTTGGCTGGCCATTTGAACGTGATGAGGCCTCCTCCTTTCCCAAAGATATAGGTGGTCCCAGCTGAGGAGAAATAGGATAGAGAGAGAGAGAGAGAGAGAGAGAGAGAGAGAGAGAGAAAGAGAGAGAGAAGATGAGCTGAAATACTTACACCAGATGGGTATGGTTCAATGCAAAGTAAAAGTAGGAGAATGTTAAGCAGCCCACCAAACTATTTAATTGGAATATGGTGTTGATTATTGGTGTTTTGTTCTATTGTTGTTCTGTTGTTGTTCTGTTGTTACTCTGTTGTTACTCTGTTGTTGTTCTGTTGTTGTTCTGTTGCTGTTCTGTTGTTATTCTGTGTGTTTGCCTTGTCTGTGTTGTTCTGTGTTTGTGTAAAGAAACCAAAATTACGATTACCACAATGTTTGCTCAAGAGATATTATTTGTTACAACACACAAGCACACACACACTAGCACTGCCATCACATGTCCTCCTCAAGATACAGCAAAACACTGTAAACACTAGCACTGCCTTCAATTGTCCTCCTCAAGATACAGCAAAACACTGTAAACACTAGCACTGCCATCACATGTCCTCCTCAAGATACAGCAAAACACTGTAAACACTAGCACTGCCTTCAATTGTCCTCCTCAAGATACAGCAAAACACTGTAAACACTAGCACTGCCATCACATGTCCTCCTCAAGATACAGCAAAACACTGTAAACACTAGCACTGCCTTCAATTGTCCTCCTCAAGATACAGCAAAACACTGTAAACACTAGCACTGCCTTCAATTGTCCTCCTCAAGATACAGCAAAACACTGTAAACACTAGCACTGCCATCACATGTCCTCCTCAAGATACAGCAAAACACTGTAAACACTAGCACTGCCTTCAATTGTCCTCCTCAAGATACAGCAAAACACTGTAAACACTAGCACTGCCATCACATGTCCTCCTCAAGATACAGCAAAACACTGTAAACACTAGCACTGCCATCACATGTCCTCCTCAAGATACAGCAAAACACTGTAAACACTAGCACTGACTTCACATGTCCTTCTCAAGATACAGCAAAACACTGTAAACACTAGCACTGCCATCACATGTCCTCCTCAAGATACAGCAAAACACTGTAAACACTAGCACTGACTTCACATGTCCTCCTCAAGATACAGCAAAACACTGTAAACACTAAATATCAAATCAAATCAAATCACTGCTATCACTGCCATCACATGTCCTCCTCAAGATACAGCAAAACACTGTAAACACTAGCACTGGCTTCAATTGTCCTCCTCAAGATACAGCAAAACACTGTAAACACTAGCACTGCCTTCAAATGTCCTCCTCAGGTTTCGGGGGCCAAGTAGGCCGTAGACTTTGAAAACAAATCTGTTTTTAATTTTCTACAGTAAGTCGTCTAGAGAAGCCTCACATGTCCCAAGTTTCACAAGAGGTTTTTGAACAACTGCTGTTTTCACCTGGGTCAGAAAAGTCGTAATTCAGCATCTGATTTGCTTCATCCCAGCCTCCATGGGAAATACTGTGACCTATACCTAAATATAACTCCCTCCAAAAGGGATTAGCTATACAGATTTTGACAAATGAATTCTCCAGTTCACATGTATTATAGCTGAGAAGATCGCAGCAGGACGTACCCCTCTGAAGAACACACAGACAGACTCCATGACTGTCGTTTTAGAGAAGTTAAATAATCATTTTGAGAGAGACATGACTTGTGTTTGTGTGAACATATAGTATAGTATAGTATAGCTTGCTCATGTTGAAATATGCACTTTGTGTGTGTGTGTGTGTGTGTGTGTGTGTGTGTGTGTGTGTGTGTGTGTGTGTGTGTGTGTGTGTGTGTGTGTGTGTGTGTGCGTGCTTATGTGCGTGCGTGTGTGTGCGTGCGTGCGTGTGCGTGCGTGTGTGTGTGTGCGTGTGTGTGTGTGTGTGCGTGTGTGTGTGCAGGGATGGGCAAAAAATGACAAAATGCAATTAGAAAAAAAAAAATTTGTAAATACTATTTTAAAATACAGAAATGCATTTGCAAAGTAGCAGGAACAACATTCTCAGTAGCGGTTGCAGAGACGGTCTACTTACTGTGGAAGCTTAGTTGAATGCTCTAACTGTAAGTCACTCTGGAAAGTACTTTAGAATTAAAGTATTTGTTACAAAATACTGCACTTCCCAAAGTAACACACATTACTAAATACGTCGTAGTATTTAAGTACAAACATTGCAAATACATGTAACAGATATACTACCAATCTCTGCATACAGGCATGTGTGTGTGGTTAACCCAGATGGCTCTACCTCTACCTCTCTAGTTGTGTTACTGTGTGGTGTGAGGCTATACCTCAGATGGCTCTACCTCTACCTCTTCCTCTCTAGTTGTGTTACTGTGTGGTGTGAGGCTATAACTCAGATGGCTCTACCTCTTCCTCTCTAGTTGTGTTACTGTGTGGTGTGAGGCTATAACTCAGATGGCTCTACCTCTTCCTCTCTAGTTGTGTTACTGTTACGGTGTGAGGCTATAACTCAGATGGCTCTACCTCTTCCTCTCTAGTTGTGTTACTGTTACGGTGTGAGGCTAAATCTCAGATGGCTCTACCTCTACCTCTACCTCTCTAGTTGTGTTACTGTGTGGTGTGAGGCTATAACTCAGATGGCTCTACCTCTTCCTCTCTAGTTGTGTTACTGTGTGGTGTGAGGCTATAACCCAGATGGCTCTACCTCTACCTCTTCCTCGCTAGTTGTGTTACTGTGTGGTGTGAGGCTACAACTCAGATGGCTCTACCTCTTCCTCTCTAGTTGTGTTACTGTGTGGTGTGAGGCTATATCTCAGATGGCTCTACCTCTACCTCTCTAGTTGTGTTACTGTGTGGTGTGAGGCTATATCTCAGATGGCTCTACCTCTACCTCTCTAGTTGTGTTACTGTGTGGTGTGAGGCTATAACCCAGATGGCTCTACCTCTACCTCTCTAGTTGTGTTACTGTGTGGTGTGAGACTACAACTCAGATGGCTCTACCTCTACCTCTTCCTCTCTAGCTGTGTTACTGTGTGGTGTGAGGCTATAACCAAGATGGCTCTACCTCTACCTCTCTAGTTGTGTTACTGTGTGGTGTGAGGCTATAACTCAGATGGCTCTACCTCTTCCTCTCTAGCTGTGTAACTGTGTGGTGTGAGGCTATAACCCAGATGGCTCTACCTCTACCTCTCTAGTTGTGTTACTGTGTGGTGTGAGGCTATAACCCAGATGGCTCTACCTCTACCTCTTCCTCTTCCTCTCTAGTTGTGTTACTGTGTGGTGTGAGGCTATAACTCAGATGGCTCTACCTCTTCCTCTCTAGTTGTGTTACTGTGGTGTGTGAGGCTACAACTCAGATGGCTCGACCTCTACCTCTACCTCTACCTCTACCTCTACCTCTACCTCTCTAGTTGTGTTACTGTGTGGTGTGAGGCTATAACTCAGATGGCTCTACCTCTACCTCTTCCTCTCTAGGTGTGTTACTGTGTGGTGTGAGGCTATAACTCAGATGGCTCTACCTCTTCCTCTCTAGTTG